>NC_052156.1:31522775-31822775 GCF_902713615.1 Scyliorhinus canicula
AGCCCCAGTCACGAAGGGTCAATTTAGCACGGTCAATCTACCTACCTTACACATCTATGGACTGTGGGAGGAAACCGGAGGACCCAGGAGGAAACTCCAGCAGACAGGGAGAAAATGTTCCAACTCCACACAGGCAGTCACCCAAGGCTGGAGCTGAACCCGGGTCAGCAGTGCTAACCATTGTGTACCCTGCCGCCCCATAAAAACAAGAAGCCAAAATGAATTGCACAGAATGCAGCAAACATTCAAAAGCTTCTGTAGGTGAATAGCTTACAAGAAAGTTGTGAATATAGTTCTAGAACAATGCTGCAGTTGCAATACGGATTTCACGGTACTGAATACTTATTTTTCTCCTGCTGAATAAAACTTACAACAGAAGGCACAGAGCACAGATGGGCAAATAGGACTCAGCGGGTCATGCCCCCTTTGCAAGGTTGGTAATCAAAGTCAATAGCTGGAAGGCAGTAAACAGCATGGTAACAAAAGCTTAGGCAAGGACGTGTTCTTGTACAAATACTGCAGCAAATGTATAACTATGACTCTGACGTCGCATAATCCATCTCTGCAGTCACGTGCGTAACTGCACATATTTATTCTTTATTCCATCTTTATAGGTATGTCAGGCCACAGGACCATCATTATGATCTGTGCCAGCAACAAACCTCACCACATCATCCAACATCATCACAATTTGAAGTGGGAGACAGGCAACACAAAGACGAGCATTCTCCTGAAATTTACTGACTTACTTTCGGTCTCGCGGTTCTCATTCACCCTCACCCCCACACACCAATATACACAACTCACCTAGTCAGACAGTGGGCGAGTGTGACTCGTGGGCACACACTGCGAGTGAGCTGGACACAAACACACCAACTTTCTCACACTCTAATGGCCATTTTTATTAGTTACCTTTTTTAAAAAAAAACTTAGTTCATTGCTTTGATATTATTTTTGATCAAAAAGTTGTTTTTTCCTTCATTCCACATTCTTTTTTTGAAATTCATGTTTATTGCTGTGCAAACCGTACCTTCCAGAAATTTGCTCTTCGACCCGGAGTATGAATGGAAATTAGACCCCCACCACCACCACCCTGCCAAGTGAAAAGGGTGGGCAAGCCTGATCTACAGCTTTTGTGCAGAGTTCCACACTTCTACTACCCTTGACATGAAGCACCTCCGAACTTATTTACCAATGGCCCGACTCAAAATTTAACATGGATCCTTCTTCAACTGGTCATCAGAGTAAGTAGATGATTTACACTTATTGTGGATAGTCCTTGGAACTGTATTTATCTGGAAGGACTTTTGGCTCTGGCTTACTTTGATAGCCGTTCAATTAATTGAAGGGTTCATTTTGGGAGGAACATTTTCTGATGAATACAACGGGTCTTCAGGCCAGCTACAACGTATTTCATGACCTCCATTTTACAGTACATGAAATGAAATGAAATGAACAAAATGACATGAAAATCGCTTATTGTCACAAGTAGGCTTCAAAGGAAATTACTGTGAAAAGCCCCGAGTCGCCACATTCCGGCACCTATTGGGGGAGGCTGGTACGGGAATTGAACCGTGCTGCTGGCCTGCCTTGGTCTGCTTTAAAAGCCAGCTCTTTATCCCTGTGCTAAACCAGCCATCTCATGTCTGTAACCCGGTTTCACAATTTCAAGCATTGAATAGATGTTGGACTTGAAATTTTAAAATCTACTGCAGAAGTTCAAAATAAATATTTATTTGTTACGCATTTAGCCACTGAAATTATTGAAAAGGTTCCCAGACCATAGTTAGTTTGAGTAATGCGAGTATTTGTGCATACTAACTGTAGATCATAGCAGGTTATGATTAAAGAAAATATTAATTTTCCACCTTGATCAAAATGATATAATTTTAAATGCTGGATTATAAAGTTTCTCCCCATTTATGAGCTTGCATTTTCATTACGATTCAATAAATTTTAAAAATGTCTAAAGTTCTAAGAAATATGGAGAAGGAACAGATTGCTGAATTATATTAAAGGTGCCCTGGGGCAAAAAACATTGTTTTTTTTAAAAGTCCCAGACAGGAGAGAGATTTGATGAAACAGCCGAGCATGTAGTCTCCCAGCACCAGTCCATGGTTATGCCAGGATCAAATCTATCATGTGATTATGGTATTAACGGTTTTAGATAATAACATGTATATAGGTCAACCCTAAACTGCAGTTAACTGCCCCCACCCAGAATAACAGTAACTCTCTATAGTCTGCATACCTACATTAACCGCTTGCTTAATAAAAGACAAGATACAAGTAAGCATGGTAACCTTTGATGCGGCGTGGATAACACCATATGTACAAATGTATGGATTACATAGATACATAGAAGATAGGAGCAGGACATGGATCTTTGGCCCCTCGCGCCTGCTCCGCCATTCATTACGATCATGGCTGATCATCCAACTCAATAGCCGAATCTTGATTTCTCCCCACAGCCTTTAATCCCATTAAGTGATCCCATTCTCCCCAAGTGCTATATCCAGCTATCTCTTGAATATATTCAACATTTTAGCATCATCTACTTCCTGTGGTAATGAATTCCACAGGCTCACCACAGGAAATGTCTCCTTATCTCTTTCCGAAATGGTTTACCCTGAATCAGACTGTGACCCCTGGTTCTGTACACACCCATCATTGGTAACATCTTCCATGCATCTACCCTGTCTAGTCCTGTTAGAATTTTACAAGTTTCTATGAGATTTCCCCCCTTATTCTTCTGAACTCCAGCGAGAACAATCCCAACCTACTCAATCTCTCCTCATATGACAGTCCCGCCAACTTGGAAGGTCTGGTAAACCTTCGCTGCATTCCTGAGAGAAAGAACATCCTTCCTCAGAGAAGACCAAAACTGCACACAATACTCCAGGTGTGGCCTCACCAAGGCCCTGTACAATTGCAGCAACACATCCCTGTTTCTATACTCGAAACCTCTCGTAATGAAGGCCAACATACCATTAGCTTTCTTTACCGCCTGCTGCACCTGCATGCTTACCTTCAGCGAATGGTGCACAAGGACACCCAGGTCCCGCTGCACACTCCCCTCTTCCAATTTACAACCAACCATTCAGGTAGTAATCTGCCTTCCTGTTTTTGCTTCCAAAGTGAGTAACCTCACACTTATCCAAATTATACTGCATCTGTCATTGATTTGCCCACTCGCCCAACCTGTCCAGATCTTGCTGTAGGATCCCGGCATCCTTGTCATAATTGACCCACCCAAGGGGTTACCCTAGGGGTAGCAGGAGACTATTTGGCCCCTGGAATCTGTTCTGCCATCCGGGAAGGTCATGGCTGATCGGATTGTGGCTTCAACACTTTCTTGCCTACCCCCATTATCCTTTGACTACCCTTTGACTCTATCTACCTCTGCCTCAGGAATGTTCAATGACCCTGGCTCCACGGCTCTCTGGGAAGAGAGTTCCACAGACTCACGACCCTCAAGACAAAAAGATTCATCTCATCTCGATCGGAAATGAAGACCATTCATGTACCAGAACACCCAGATCCTTCTGTACTACCGAGTTCTGCAATCGCTCTCCATTTTTTTCTTCCTGCCAAAGTGGACAAGTTCACGTTATACTCCACCTGCCATATATTTGTCCAGTCGCTTAACCAAGGTCCATCCCTTCACAGACCCTTTCAACTTGCTTTCCTACCTTTTATGTCATCAACACACATTTAGGAACCACACATTCGGCTCCATCAGCCCAATCATGGTGTGAATAGTTGAGGCCCCAGCACTGATGCCTGGGACACTCCATTTGTCACACCTTGCCAACCTAAAAATGACTCATTTATACTTACTCCGTTTTCTATTAATGAAACCAATCCTCTATCCATGCTAATATGTTGCCCCCTGTACTATGAGCTCTTATTTTGTGTAGTAAGCTTCCATTGATGTGGCACCTTATCAAATACCTTCTGGAAATCTAAGTACACCTCAGGTTTCCCTTTATCAACATTGCTTGTTACTTGCTCAACAAAGTCTTATAAGTTAGTAAAACACTACTTCCTTTCCAGAAAACGATGTTGGCTTTGCCTAATTGCATTGAGATTTTCTGTGTCCAGCTACAACTGCCTTCGCAATAGATTCCAGCATTCCCCAATGACAAATGTTAAGCTAACTGGTCTGAAATTTACGACTTTCAGTTTCCCTTCTTTCTAAATAGAGGGGTTACATTTGATATGATCAGATCATTAGCACGGTGATGCAGTGGTTAGCATTGTTACCTCACGGAGCCGAGGTCCCAGGTTCGATCCCGGCTCTGGGTCGCTGTCCGTGTGGAGTTTGCACATTCTCCCCGTGTCTGCGTGGGTCTCACCCCCACAACCCAAAGATATGCAGGGTAGGTGGATTGGCAGGTAAGACAATTGGACAAAACGTAAAAATCAGCAGAGGAAATGGCCAAGTTACTAAATTGCCCCTTAATTGGAAAAAATTAATTGGGCACTCAATTTATTTTTTAAAAAATATGATCGGATCATTTCTGAATCTAGGGAATTTTGGAAAATTACAACCAATGCATCTCCTATCTAAGCAGCCACGTTAAGACCATAGGATGAAGTCCATCAAGACCTGGGGACTGGTCAGATTTTGCTTCTAATAATTTTGTCATTACCCTTTCCCAGATGTTTGGAACGGTTTGGTTCCTATCTCCATTTTACTGCTTGGTTTAACAATTATTTTCTGGATTGTTATTTTTAAATGAAGACCGACACAAAACATGTATTAAATTCAATTGCCATTTCTTATTTTCCATTACTAATTCCCCAGTCTCACTGTCTCGAGAGGACTAACACACTTTACTTACTCGTTGCCTTTCAAAATACCTAAAGAAACTCTCACTAGTTTTCACTTTTCTAGCTAGCTTTCGCTCATACTCTATTCTCTCCTTCCTTATTAAACATGGAAAATAATGGCTGCTTCGAGCCTGCTCTACCATTCACTATGAACATGGCAAATCCTCTATTTCAATGCTTTGCTCTGATACTCTCCACATGCTCCTTAAAAGTCGAGAAGTCGATATCCTTCTTAAATATATTCAGTAACTTGGCCATTTCCTCCGCTGATTTTTACGTTTTGTCCAATTGTCTTACCTGCCACCAAACATCATGGGCTATCTTTAATTTCCTTAGTTTGCCACTGATGGTGTGTCCTAACCATAGAGTTTTCTTTCTCACTGGAATGTATCTTTGCTGGTGTTATGAAGTACTTCGGAAATGTTTCCCCTTGGTGGAGGAATCAATGACCAGGGTGCATGGATTTACGGAAGGTAACAGGAGCGGGAGGGTTTTGAGGAAAATCCATTTCGCCTAGAGGGTGGTGGGAGTCTGGAACTCCCTGTCTGTAAGGGTGGTGGAGGCAGAGATGCTCATAACATTTAAGTAGTAGTTAGATGTGCACTTGCCCCTATCCCCCTTACTCTTTGCATTAGCGATTGAACCGTTAGCGATGGCACTGAGGGGTTCAGGGGGGTGGAGGGGACTGACAAGGGGAGGGGAGGAACATCGGGTCTCGCTCTATGCGGATGACCTGTTGCTGTATGTGGCAGACCCGGAGGGGGGAATGCCGGAGGTTATGGAAATACTAGCGGAGTTCGGGGACTTTTCGGGATATAAATTAAATCTGGGGAAAAGTGAGGTCTTTGTAATACACTCGGGAGACCAGGGGGAGGGAATTGGGAGGCTCCCCTTCAAAAGAGCAGTAAAAAGTTTCAGGTACTTGGGGGTGCAGGTGGCAAAGAACTGGGGGACCCTCCACAAGCTGAACTTTTCTAGGCTGGTGGAACAGATGGAGGAGGAGTTTAAGAGGTGGGACATGGTGCCGCTGTCGCTGGCAGGGAGGGTGCAGTCAGTTAAAATGACGGTCCTCCCGAGGTTCTTGTTTTTGTTCCAGTGTCTGCCCATCTTCCTCCCTAGGGCCTTTTTCAAGAAGGTAACGAGTAGTATCATGGGGTACGTGTGGGCACATGGCACCCCTAGAGTTAGAAGGGTCTTTTTGGAGCGGAGTAGGGATAGTGGAGGACTGGCGTTACCCAATCTTTCAGGATATTACTGGGCGGCAAATGCATCGATGGTACGAAAGTGGATGATGGAAGGGGAGGGGGCAGCTTGGAAGCGTATGGAGAGGGCGTCCTGTGGCAACATAAGCTTAGGGGCACTGGTAACAGCACCATGGCCGCTCCCTCCCACGAGGTATACCACGAGCCCGGTGGTGGCGGCCACCCTCAAGATCTGGGGGCAGTGGAGGCGACACAGGGGGGAAGTGGGAGGTCTGATAGGGGCGCCACTAAGAGGGAACCACAGATTTGCACCGGGAAATACAGGAGGGGGATTTCTGAGCTGGCAGAGGGTGGGCATTAGGCAACTGAAGGACTTGTTTGTAGAGGGGAGGTTTGCGAGCTTGGGAGAGCTGGAGGAGAAATTCGGGCTCCCCCCGGGGAACACGTTCAGGTACCTCCAAGTGAAGGCATTTGCCAGACGACAGGTAGAGGGGTTTCCCGTGCTTCCCGACAGGGGGGCGAGTGATAGGGTGCTGTCGGGGGTCTGGGTCGGGGAGGGGAAGATCTCGGACATTTATAAGATTATGCAGGAGGTGGAGGAGGTACCAGTAGAGGAGTTGAAAGACAAGTGGGAGGTAGAGCTGGGGGAACAGATAGAGGATGGGACATGGGCAGACGCCCTAGAGAGGGTCAACTTGTCGTCGTCATGTGCGAGACTGAGTCTCATTCAATTTAAAGTACTGCATAGAGCCCACATGACGGGGACAAGGATGAGTCGGTTTTTCGGGGGTGAAGACAGGTGTGTCAGATGTTCGGGAAGCCCTGCGAATCATGCACACATGTTTTGGGCATGTCCGGCACTGGAGGAGTTCTGGAAGGGGGTGGCAGGGACGGTGTCGAGAGTGGTGGGGTCCAGGGTCAAGCCAGGATGGGGACTTGCGATCTTCGGGGTTGGGGTGGAGCCGGGGGTACAGGAGGCGAGGGAGGCTGGAATATTAGCCTTTGCGTCCTTGGTGGCTCGGAGGAGGATCTTGATTCAGTGGAGGGACGCAAGGCCGCCAAGTGTTAACACCTGGTTAAACGACATGGCAAACTTCATCCAATTGGAAAGAATCAAATTCGCCCTGAGAGGGTCGGTGCAGGGGTTTTTCAGGCGATGGCAACCCTTCCTGGACCTCTTAGATCAGAGATAGAAACTGGGGTCGTGACAGCAGCAACCCGGGAGGGGAGGGGAGGGCGGGAGGGAGGGGGGGGGGGGGGGGGGGGGGGAGGGTGTGGGGGAGGGGAGGGGGGGGGAGGGGGCGCGCGGGTAGGGGGTGGGGGGGATTCTTGTTAAGTAGGGGGGTTTGACTTTGCGTTGATATAATTCAAATGTAGGGGGGGTTAAAATGTTTGTACTCTGAAAAATTTCTTCAATAAAAAGTATTTAAAAAAAAAAAAGATGTGCACTTGCAATGCCAAGGCATACAAGGCTATGGGCCAAGTGCTGGAAAATGGAATTAGAATACTTGGGTGAGAGGGAAGCATGTGGCGCAGTGGTTAGCACTGGGACTGCAGTGCCGAGGACCCAGGTTCAAATCCAGGCCCTGGGTCACTGTCCGTGTGGAGTTTGCACATTCTCCCCATGTCTGCGACGGTTTCATCCCCACAACCCAAAGATGCGCAGGTTAGGTGGATTGGCAAAATTGAATTGGAGAAAAAAATAATTGGGTACTCTAAATTTATAATAAAAAAAGAATACTTAGGTGGTTGTTTTTGACCAGCACAGACATGGGCCAAAGGGCTTTTTCTGTGCTGTAGGCCTTTGGGACTGTATAAATGTCTGCAACTGCATCTCTTCCTTACTATCGCTTTACCCAATTTCCCAGTTCACCTTAGCCATCTCGGTCTTCATAATTGCTCTTACTCAAGAGTAAAATATAATAATAATAATGTTTATTAGTGTCACAAGTAGGCTTACATTACCACTGCAATGAAGTTACTGTGAAGAGCCCCTAGTCACCACACTTCAGCACCTGTTTGGGTACACAGCGGGAGAATTCAGAATGTCCAATTCACCTAACAAGCACGTCTTTTGGGACTTGTGGGAGGAAACCGGAGCACCCGGAGGAAACCCACGCAGACACGGCGAGAACATGCAGACTCCGCACAGACATTGACCCAAGCCAGAAATCGAACCCGGGCTCCTGCTGCTGCGAAGCAACAGTGCTAACCACTCTTCTCTCCCTCAAACTGAATTAAAACCTCAATCACCGATTTAAAAAGTGACCAAAAGCTAGTTTTCGCAGTATTAACACAACTCTGTACCAGTTATGACCATAGAAGCTTGGCAGGCAGCTGAATTGGCGAGCTCAAAATATCTGTTATTTCATGCTGCTGGTAAAAAAAATCTTTTCGGTGGGGTTTACAAATGCCACATATTTAATGTCATGTAATTCCATTCTAATTCTCACCCCACACCTAGTGGTGTACTAAGGCAGACCTCCGTCGGTATCCATATCTAGCTATTCTTCGGACAGGTTGCTAGCTTGTCGCCAAATCAAAAACATTCCTCACAGCTGGAGAACATAGGGGCTGGTTTAGCTCACTGAGCTAAATCGCTGGCTTTTAAAGCAGACCCAGCAGCACGGTTCGATTCCCGTACCAGCCTCCCCGGACAGGCGCTGGAATGTGGCGACTAGGGGCTTTTCACAGTAACTTCATTGAAGCCTCCTCGTGACAAAAAGCGATTTTCATTTCATTTCATTTTTCATTCCTCTATAAAAGTGCTCAAAAAAACGATTCGAGTGCAGGAATGTTTTACTGCAATTGTATAGGATGTTGTTGATGCCATCGCTGGAGCATTGTGGGCAGTTTTGGTACTGTTATGAGGAAGGATGGTCTTGCTCTGGAGGGAGTGCAGTGAAGGTTTATCAGACTGATTCCTGGGATGGAGGGACTGCCACATGAGGAGAGACTAAGTCAGTTGGGAAATATTCATTCCAGTTTAGATGAGCGAGAGGGGATCTCATAGAAACTTGTAAATTCCAATCGGATTAGATAGGGTAGATTCAGAAATAATGTTCCCGATGGTGGAGGAGTCCAGAACTAGGGGTCATAGCTCGAGGATAAGGGGTCAACCTTTTAGGACTCAGGCGAGGAGAAATTCCTTCACTCAGAGTGATGAATTTGTGGAATTCACTACCCCGGAATGTATTTGAGAACAAATTGTTGTGAGATTTCAAGAAGGAATCTGATATGGTTCTTGGGGCTGAGGGACCAAGGAATATGGGGAGTAGGCAGGATCAGAGTACTGAATTTGATGATCAGCCATGATCATAATGAATGGCGGTGCAGGCTCAAAGGGTTGACTGGCCTCCTCCTCCTTCTATTTTCTTTCCATGTTTCGAAGTATAGTAATCTTTTAGGAGTAATTTTTAGTTCTGAGGAGATTAGAGTTTAAATTGTAGACAGTGGCAAGAAGAATCAAGCATGAAGCTGAAATGCAAACACACTGCCTAATTGGGTTTGATCAAATAGCGATGAAAGACTAACTTTGGAAATCTTGCGTGTAAATATTCAGCGAAATGAGAAATAGAATAATGTCTTGGCCCAGTTTAAACATAGAGTAGAATTGCACTGCAGGCTGTGCTGAGGATATCTCTCACTACTTTAAACTTTAGTTTTCCCTGGTGTCCAGGTCTTTGAACACTCTGCAAAACTGATATGAAGGAGGGTAGCATTACTGCCCTCCAAGATACCCAATAGTCTATTTTTTTGACAAGGACTTGATTTTTAAAGTTATTAGATGCACCACATCAAAATAATTATTCCATACGTTGTGAATTATATCTAAAAAAAAACCAACAGTTTGATGACATTATTATGCAATCTCCTCTTCCATTTCCAGCCTAGTAATACACCAGGAAGAGTGTAACATGAAAAGCTAAAGGTCAGCATTTCATGAGTTACAGCTCTTATATTTTTCATTTTTTTAAAAAGGAGACTAAATAATCGCGAGAGCCTTCAACCATTTGGTTCGCAGTAATACCAGCATTGGCTATTGCTCTGCCGTGACCAACATCCCAGATTAGGACTGCAATCTGCTGCTGTAGATTGCCTCAGCAATTTCATTTTTGATACTTGGATTGATCTGTCCAGCATGGTGGCAAAAGGTTCAGCCTCAAAACAAATTGGTCCAACCTGCCGAGCCAATGCTATACATTCTGAAAAGAGTGTGTGGAAGCTGATCCCTTTCCTGGAGTTCCAGATGGAGGCAACAGGTACACATGAATTTGGGAATAAACACTTCTCGTTGTGCTGCTAACATGCTCGGCACTGTGGAGACAACGCCCCAAACATCAGCATCACACATCATTTGTTATTTGTAATTTGAGAAGCCTCTGCGAATAAGTCAGTTACCATACAACAAAAAGATAATAATGCTCAAGAAACGCAAGTGATAGCGTACTGCTTGGCTCATCAAATCCTAACAATTCTCAAATACTTTAAACAGAGGGCTTATGGCATTTTGAATGGGAAAGAGAGCTACTCCATCTGGGTCAGCAGGGAATTGAGGAGAATTCTTTTACTCCGATGGTAGAGGTCTGGAGGTCACTGCAAAAACGGCAAGAGGCAGAAACATTCATGGGATTGAAAAAGTAGTCGTATGGTCTCAGGGGACTTGTAAGAGTGTTACAATACTGCAACACTGTAATCCAAAGACCATCGATACACATGTGCATCTTTGTCTTAATCCAAGAAACCACTTTGCCTTGCTGATGCAGGTGACATTAGAAAAGAAAATAGGTAATAAGAGAACAGGGAAAATGAAACCTTGCGGAATTTTACAACAATATGATGCAACGAACAGTTAAGGAATGTTGGAGAAGCTGATGAACGAATCTCCCACCAGCAGACACCAGCTCCCCCAACCTTACCCAACAAAGATTAGAGGCATTATGAGGTTTAAACTGAGTGGATATGAGGATACAAGGGATCTGAAGGAAATTTGACCAAAACAAATCAAGGCAGGATCTGATGAATATAAAGCATTGCAGAGGGCACTAAAAACACAAGTTAGAGTACTGAATGACCCAGAAGTCCAAACCAAAAGTCATGAGATAATTGCAGAAGCTATACTTTTGTCAGGTCAAGAAGCCAACCTTTGTTTTAAACCCTGTAAAATTACTATATAATCCCTGTGAGAATTAATAATGCAACCCAAGTACATATCGGAAATGTAGCAAGAAGCCAGAGATGCCGTAGTAGAATTTAGTAACCCACATTCACCCCTACCCTGCCCGTCATTAAAAGAAGTAGCACAATCCAGAACAATGCCTGAATAACAGTAAACAAACTAGAAGATGAAGTGTGGTCAAAATCCCAGAACAAGAATGGTCTCAGTAATGCTCAATGTTTGGTAGTCCTGATAATCCTGATGCACTGCTGTGTTATCAGACATGCCGGAAGTGTCAACTGAACCACCAAATCAATAATCAAGCCTTGGCCATCAGTTGAAAACACAAGATTGAAAGCAAAAGATCAAATGAAGTTCTCCATCTTATGATGGGGGTTCTATTATAAATAAGCAATGTTGTGTGCGCGCGTGTATGAATACATGTAAACCCAAATGAAGTGAAAACAGCTTGAAATAGGTAAAGGATTAGATGGTGCTGCAGCTTCTGTTCCACTTGAAGCTACTTCTTTAGAAGCAGAGCTAGTGGAACGATTATTCTTACGTGATGACAAGCTGGCCTGAAAAGGAGCCAGATGAACCTGGACAACCATTATGAACAACTGACTAGCAGGCCTTGTGGTAGTCACCACTGTTGTATATATCACATATGAGATGTAATACGGTAAGGCTC
This sequence comes from Scyliorhinus canicula, assembly GCF_902713615.1. Lineage (NCBI taxonomy): Eukaryota > Metazoa > Chordata > Chondrichthyes > Carcharhiniformes > Scyliorhinidae > Scyliorhinus > Scyliorhinus canicula. Next base: position 31,534,663 of record NC_052156.1, read on the forward strand.
CTGTACTACAGTTACGGGGGTAGAACCCTGCCTGCTGGCTCCACCCAGTAGGCAGAGTATAAATGTGTGTGCTCACCAAGCTGCGGCCATTTCGGCAGCAGCTGTAGGAGGCTACACATCTCTGCTTAATAAAGCCTCGATTACTCTCTACTCTCGTCGCGTCGTAATTGATAGTGCATCAGGCCTTAGACCTAGCTTTGTGCATAAATAACTGCTAACAGGGAAGTATGAACAAAGAAGTCCCTGAAAAGTAGGGTTGAAGGCCAAAAAGCTATTCAAGAGAATTTTCAAACAAGCCAAGGAGAGAGAGAAAAGGAAAAAGAGCTGCTAATGAATGCCAGCTACCCTGCTCTAACCGCCAGCCAACATGCTCTAACTGGAACAGCACTCTACCTCTCATGGTCGCATGCTTCTGCAAAATGATTAATGTGTTCTATTCCATCTCAACTCCGATTAAACTCAACATCATACTGGTTTCAGTCAATCCTGATTTAATTTAAGCGCAATTTGCTGTCAGTTAAAATCACAAGGTTAGCCGCTGGGAGAAAGTCGGGGTCACAGCCTTAGAATAACATTTAGAACTGAGAGGGGGAGACATTTCTTCATTCAAAGGCTGTGAATCATTCAAATTCTTTATCCCAAAGACTATGGATGTCCAGTCATTGAAAATGCTCAAAACGGAAATTGCTAGATTTTTGGACATGAAGGGCAGAGAAAGCGAAATTGACACTGTTGATTAACCATGAGATAGAACATAGAACAGTACAGCACAGAACAGGCCCTTCGGCCCTCAATGTTGTGCCGAGCCATGATCACCCTACTCAACCCACGTATCCACCCTATACCCGTAACCCAACAACCCCCCCCCCCTTAACCTTACTTTTATTAGGACACTACGGGCAATTTAGCATGGCCAATCCACCTAACCCACACATCTTTGGACTGTGGGAGGAAACCGGAGCACCCGGAGGAAACCCACGCACACAGGGGGAGGACGTGCAGACTCCACACAGACAGTGACCCAGCCGGGAATCGAACCTGGGACCCTGGAGCTGTGAAGCATTTATGCTAACCACCATGCTACCCTGCTGCCCGGTGGAATGGTGGACCAGGCTTGTGGGGCAAATTATGGCCTACTTCTGTTTGTAATGTTTTTCATGCCCATGGAAGAATGTTTGGTAGCACAGAAGAAAATATATGAAAACCATTGTGGTGTTCATAGATCTGAGTGGATGCAAAACAACTGAGCAAGCACTAGAGGGAGCACGGGAGAGCTATATATACACAGGGACAGGAAGTGACGACACACTTCACGGAAGGCAGAACGCGTAGCAGGACATAGACACACAAGCAGGCAGCATTTGAGGTAGCCGTAAGTTAAGATCTGAAGAGAGAACAAATTCACAATAAAGCATCTTCTCCACATTTGAGACTATGAGCTTAATTAAGACACGAGGAACAACACAACCATATTTGAAAATCAAAAGCAGTATTCAGATTTTTTGGTCATCTCCCTTCTTCCCTCTCTTAAGCTGCAGGAAACTCCGCATCTGTGAGGTGGAAAACGATGAGGCATTAACCTTGAGATCACAAGCAGTGATCAAACAAAGACAAATAGTTCATGCTCAATAACTATGGGGGCCGGTTTAGTTCAGTTGGCTGGACAGCTGGTTCGTGATGCAGAGTGACGCCAATGGCATGGGTTCAATTCCTGTGCTGGCTAAGGATATTCATGAAGGCCCCAACTTCTCAAACTTGCCCCTCGCCTGAGGTGATGCTCAGGTTAAATCATCACCAGTCAGCTCTCCCCCTCAAAAGGGGAAAGCAGCCTATGGTCATCTGGAATCATAGCGACTTTACTAAATGTTGAATAAAGCATTATCTATCCAATTGCATGTTGGTTCAAGGAGCAAAAAACAGTATTTAAATTGTCTTTAATTAGGTTACATTTCAGAGTCTGAAACTGTCTGCATTTTGACCCAAATTCCCAAAATGCAGTTATGGCCAATTGGCAGAGATTAAAAGCTTAGAATATGACCATCTGTGGAGAGGAAAGCCTCCTTATGTAATTTGAATAATTTGCACAACCTGAAGTCATGCAGCACTGAATTCATTTCAAGGTTTTAACTAGGATTATTAAAGCTGCAAGTCATTCTGAAGGGATGCTGGTCTGAAAACCTCTCTTCTGTTTTCAGCAGAACGACCTGAACACTTTTCGCGTGGAAGAATAATTCTGGCCATTTGGTTAGATAATCTGTCTTTGATTATACAAAATCTGATACCTTTTAAAAATCCTCACTATTTTGATCATTTACAGTAATTCCACTTGATGATTTTCCAAAATAAAATGAGCTGGTCAAAGATTTCTGGGTGAAACCAATCTGCTTCTAAAACTACAATGCTTATAATTCCTATGGTATCCAGACGGATTAAAGCTGATTCTGAAACATATTTTCCTGCAGATGTTAGAGGAACTGGTATTGTAATTCCTTGAATCATGATTTAACTATCCTCATGAACTGCTCCTTCCTTCACAATGACCTTTCCCATCTCTTAGTAGATCATAGTATACCTCATGTTTGCAGCTGGCAGCACACCCCCCACCAGCGGTTTCGCGGCAGAGTGAGATGGTTTCAATGGGAAATCCCATTGACAAGCGGCGGGAAGATAGAATCCAACTGGCAGTGAACAGCGTACGTTCGAGAAACATGCAGCCGAGGGGCTGGAGAATCCCACCCATTATCCTGAGGTAAACATTTTTTTTAAATTTAGAGTACCCAATTATTTTTTTCAATTAAGGGGCAATTTAGCGTGGCCAATCCATATGGAAGTAGCTCTGTTACCCGCATCATTGGAGTGTGGGGGGGTGGGGGCCTTGCAGCAGATGAAGGAGGAACATGCAGACCATGAGCTTCATGTGAGTGGTGGGACAAGATGATATAACAGCTCGTTACGAGCAGAAAAGGAACTATGGTCCACACTTTCACTTTTGCTTATGATGTATGCAAGCTAAATGTGGGCGAAGCATCAACTATTCAATCTCCGAACCCAACATACTCCAATCTTGCTGCTCGAGTCTCAAATTAATCTGGACTCAGACCCGGGATTCGGACCCGGGTCCTCAGAACCGCAGTCCCAGTGCTAACCACTTCACCAGTTGCCACCCATTAACTTACCTCATTGCTCACTTTATTAATTTTGGAGTGTAATTAACAGTTGCTAATTAGTTTTTGTGTTGATATAATAAACAGTTATACTATGCTAACATTTCCAAATGTGCACATGGCAAGAACATACCAGACTTTTCTATTCGTACAGCAGCTTCTGCTGAACCCCAACAAAAAGAAGCAGGTAATACCAATCCATCAGAAATGAAGATCGGCATTTCCTGGTTGAACTTTTGGATTCACAGGAGACATGCCTTATCTCTGGTAGCATATATTTACTCAAACAGAACTCAGTTCTGAGTTTCATATTTCTAAAGCTTCCCCATGTATTCAACATTGACATTTCTGTGTGCACCTAGATGTAATTTCCTCCGGAGCCAGTTATTTGAAACATCCAGAACACTTTTCAGGATATTATTCAATATAAAATATATAATTTAACTAATGAACATTCTTGACAACAACGTAACAGTACTTTAAATGTTTACAGATTTGATTACCTAAATATCAAAGCACTTTCAATGTAGGAAAGAAAATGTATACATTTTACCTAATTGCATCACAGTTCCCAATTGGTAATACAGCATCCTTATTTTCACGGATTGTTACGGTAATCCAGCAGAACCCTTGGAAATGCAAGCTGGCAAGTTTATTAATATTGCTATAAGTCTATTAGATTTTCAAATAACAGGTAATTAACAAAACTGATCGAAGGGGAAAAGGAAATATTAGTGATGTTACAGAGCTGAGCTTTCGCAAGTCGACGCAAAATTAATATTGTTCATATTTGTCGCCTAATACACTCTAAAGTCAATGTGTAATTGCTGCAATGCAAAGTGCTACAGTGTGATGGAAAATGCCCATGATTCATCAGATAACTTAGCAATTTCAGCTTTGTTGAAGTAACACTTGCACTTGACCTACCACCCCCACACAAATTGATGCACAAGTCATCTGGGCTGTCCTTTGGCACCTCCTATCCATTAGTTGAAGAACAGCATTGCCGAAGGTCACATCTACCCATTCTCTTGGTCACGGAAGGGTAGGGTAAGGGAAGACAAGGAAGTGTTAAAACGTGATAGAGTGCATTATTACAGACATACAGCTGGACAATACATTGTCCTGGAGTTGGCTTGTCATTTAGATATAGTCATTCCAGTCCTCCATCAGTTTACTATGTTGTATAATATTCATGACTAATATGAAGCATTAAATACTTCAGCCCAAGAGAAAACAAATCTGCACACCTGCACTACTATCATGCCTTGCCCCTGTGCTTGCATTAAATTATTGCCAATGGCAGAGAAGCTCACAATAAATACTAGAGAGACTGTCTGTCTTGTTTTTTTTTTAATTTACAAGAATGATAGAAAAAATGAGTACACGAGCAGGAAGGTGTTGGCCAAATGGGTCTCTTTTCTTTTCATCATAGAATTCATAGAATTTACAGTGCAGAAGGAGGCCATTCGGCGCATCGAGTCTGCACCAGCTCTTGGAAAGAGCACCGCACCCAAGGTCAACACCTCCACCCCATCCCCACAACCCAGTAACCCCACCCAACACTAAGGGCAATTTTGGACATTAAGGGCAATTTATCATGGCCAATCCACCTAACCTGCACATCTTTGGACTGTGGGAGGAAACCGGAGCACCCGGAGGAAACCCACGCACACACGGGGAGGATGTGCAGACTCCACACAGAGTGTCCCAAGCCGGAATTGAACCTGGGATCCTGGAGCTGTGAAGCAATTGTGCTATCCACAATGCTACCATGCTGCTCCTCTGATAAAAGAGGCTGAGCGGTGACCTAATATTATTAAGGTTTTAATAGAATTGAAATGGACAGAACATAAGCAGGCTATCAACTTATAAAGACAGTCACCAAAAAATCCAAACTTCTTCACCCAACAAATGTGGAACTCACTACTATAGGGAATGGTGAAATCCAACAGATGCATTTGAGAGGAAATTAGACAAGCATAAGATGATAGATTTAGATGAGGAAAAACAGGAGGTGGCCCAAGTGGCACATAAACATTTGACATGGGCAGACTGAACACATCCATTAATCATATGGAAGTAGCTCTGTTACCTGCATCATTGGAGTGTGTGGGGGTGAGGGCCTTGCAGCAGATGAAGGAGGAACATGCAGACCATGAGTTTCATGAGAGTGGTGGGACAAGATGATAACAGCTTGTTACGAGCAGAAAAGAAACTATGGTCCACACTTTCACTGTTGCTCGTGATGCATGCAAGCTAAATGTAGGTGAAGCATCAACTATTCAATCTCCGAACCCAACACACTCCAATCTTGCTGCTAGAGTCTCAAATTAATCTGGACTCAGCCTCAAGTTTCCAACCATTACTTTCTATTACATTTCACACTGTATTAAATGCTGCCTTGCCTTCGCAAATCAACACTTCTGGCCATGTGTCGAGTTGCTGAACATTAGATTTGTATAATTCAACAATGAAAAAAGATACGCAACATCCATAGTACTGTCCTAATTGTAAAGGTGTTTCTTTTCGATTAAGGGGATTCCAACTTGCATCCAATTTAGCTCTAAATTCTAGCATCAACTATATCAGAGTTCCAACTCTGCAGCAAGGATTGTTTGGTAAATGGCAGTGACTAGTGAGGTAATTGATTTCTACTTGGAATCGCCTCCCAGTTAAGAACGGGATTGTTGTTTACCATCAGCACACAATATACATTCCAGTTTGTTGAAAACAAGCATTTGTTTTGATTAAAGATGCACATACATCCAACAACTTACTTTTGGTCCTTTTGTCCATTCATTTGTTTGAATAAGTATATAATTTAGAATTATATGTTAAATGGTAGCTGTGCTCACAATTATGACTTGTGACATTCTAAGCCTGATTATGAGCATTGAACGCAACTTTCCTGAATATGTTGGTTTGATGCACTCAAGCTAATTCTAATGAAATATTAGCACTTTTGAAGTTGAACCAGTTTTATAGAGTCTGATGCTGGTATGTTGAAAATTGGAAGTTACGCACAACCTTCTAGATTTTGACTGGACCACAGTTCAAAATGGTTGCGACTGGTTCTTGGTCAATGAAACACACTTCATTAGTACTAAAATTGGTGCAGAGAACAGTTACACAAGTAAATTACAGCATCTAGAGACAGCCAAGTTTCATAGTTGAAGAAAACGTTACATTAGAAGATCAAACTTAAAAATGTTCCTTTTGACAAGCACCACTGTTGTACTGTATGGCACAACCGTCTCGAGCACAGTCAACAAATATTGTTTTTCCCAGGAAAGAAACAGAAAATTACATCTTCAAACTGGTAGCTTCATAATGTCACGGTGCCATTCGGAAAGGTCAGACCCTGACAACCATTTGTGTTTTATGTTGAAACTGCGTGGGAATTTATGCTCTCATGCTCTATAGTGGTCATCATGAACTTTTCTGGCTCCCCTTTTTATTCCCACCTATTTGGTAATTCAATTGTCTCAAACCCAGCTATTTGGTAATTCAATTGTCTCAATCAGCCCAAATGTAGATCTCTGCCCCATTGCTGTCCTCCATTTAAACAAGAAATCAGTGCACTTGAAAACCAGGCAATCTTGGCAGAGAGATTCATAACTATAATGTTTGCACATTTGAAGAATTGATTGGAAACATTTGTCTCAAATAATTTTAGATGTTCAATAATGGTCAAAAGTTTAAGTGGCAATTTTTAAACATTCCCTCATTTGATCTCCATTATGCTCAAAAATGAGGTGCAAATTATATTATGCCTTTTGCACACATTTAAAACCATATTCATCTTGGAATCAACTCGACCAATGTTTGATAGGCAAAGATCATTTTCTAATCAAATATTTGGGATCGCACTCTGTACAATGTTAGCTGTGGCTCAATCGTTTGCACTGTGCCTTTGAGTCACAAGATCCTGGGATCAGGGCCATTCCTCGGTTATAGTGCAATAATCAAAGCTTCAAAAACAGAAAATACTGGACAATTGCAGCAGGTCTGACAGCATCTGGAGAGAGAAGGGAGCTAACACTTGGAGCCGATTGTCGAGCGCAGTAATGAGAGTGTGCTGCCCTATCAGAAGCACTGCCTTTTGGACAAGACATTAAGGACACATTCAGCATGCTCAGGTGGATGTAAAAGATCCTAGGACACTGTTTCGAAGAGGAGCTAGGGTGATATCCCCGGTGTGCGGGCCAATATCTATCCTTCAATCAACATCACAAAAAAAGATGATCTGGTCATTATCACATTGCTGTTTATGGGAGTTTGCTGGACTGCAATAGCTCCTATATTATAACAATGACTAAACTTCAAAATGTACTTTCACAAAGCGTTTTGAGACAAAACAGAAAATGTTCAAGTCTGGCAGCATCTGTAGAGAGAGCAAGAGAGAGAAAAGAGCTAAAGTTTAAAGTTGAATATGACTCATCTAAGGAAGTGAAAAATGTGATGGGTTTTATGCCGTTGAAAGGTTGAGGAACAAAAGAGAAGGTCTGGGATAGGGAGAGAGATTGACACATATATAATGGAACAAGAGACTAAAGGAGTGATAATGGTTGTAGCAAAGAGACAAAGCAACTGTCCAGAGTGAAGTTGAATGGCAGAATAAACAACAGTTGTCAAAAAGCAAAAACATTGAAAAATAAGATCCAGACTGCTGGCACATGACAAAAAAGCAAGATCAGACTGGTGGACCGGAGTTCATTTCCTGAAAGTGTCAAACTCAAATGTTGGAGTGTCACGTGATGAGAGTGCGGGAATAGCTGTGTTCCTGTGAGCTCTGGCACTCCTCAGCCTATAATGCTTTCATTGATCGTGCTCACACAGCTCGTGCTTAACTAATCCAGGAGTGAGAACTCCATATTGTGACCCTGGAGGATTTCTGGCTCAACCTTGGTGACAAAATACAGAGACATTAAGAAAATAGTTGACCAAAAAATAAATGCAGTCAGAAGTGACGAGGATGGAGCCGACACCACAACATGACGACTTACTGGGTGAACAGACTCTCAATTCAACATGCAAAGGCTGGGATGACGGAAGAGGGCCCTCGCCCCTGTCAACACATGACTGCTAATATTATGGAGGTCATTGACGAGAAACTAGGTCTGTTGGTAAAATTTATCAGTGCTCATTCTATAGAGCTTCAAAATACAAAAAAAAGGTTAAATAAAGCGGAGGAGGAGAGAATTAGTACTGTTGAAAATGTAACTTGCTTTGTAGAGTTCCACTTACAATCCTTGGAAAAGCAGTTGACTGGTATATCAGAATTCCTCAACGACCTGGAAAACCGAAGCCGAAGAAAGACCGTCTGGATTGTTAGTTTGCCAGAAGGAGGCGAGAGTAAGCTCCCAGTTAAATTCTTTGAGAGCTGGCTGCCAAGTCTTCATTTAGAAATGAAAGGTGGGCACATGAAATTAGAAAGGGCACATCGTATCCTGTCTTGGAGTCGGAGGGACACCCAACAACCCCAGCCCACAATTATCCATTTTCGTAACTTCAAGGATGGTCAAAAAGTATCGGAGCCAGTAGACAACATCACCTTGCTCTATAGGAGGAGAGCGTCTCTTTTTTTTTTATTTCTGGCGGCGATCCATCAGAGACACATGGGAATTGATAACGTTAGAAGGTGTCCTTTTTGTGGCACATTTTGTCACCTCTTCATTGAGGAGAATGACTCCTTGGTGTAATCATGGAAAGTTTGTGGGTATATCCCTTCAGGGCCTCACATTTGATGAGGATAACCCCCTCTCTGTTTCGGCCAATTTTACTTCAAGCTGGTGGTCCAGCATTTTACTCTTTCTGCTGTCCATGTACAAAATGACCAAGCCCCTTGTAAGGCCTTTGCAAGGGGCTTGGTCATTTTGTACATGGACAGCAGAAAGAGTAAAATGCTGGACCACCAGCTTGAAGTAAAATTGGCCGAAACAGAGAGGAGTATGGTAAGAATCGTAACTCTTCAATGCTGAAAGAAATTAACGCTACCCGAATGGCACTGGACTCCTTGCTGACTCAATGTGCTGAGAGGAGGATAAAGTTTATCAAACAAAAGCTGCATGAGTTTGAAAACAAACAGTAGCTATTTGCTTTCCTTACGAAGGTGGTGGTGGACACTATGGCTATTTCCTGTTGAGCTCAATTCCAAGGGTAACAGGATGATTAAAACAGGATATTATTGTATATTTAAAAGCTCCTATGCCAATTTAAATAAGGTCAGTCGGGGGATGCACTAGTACATTTAAAACACTTTTTCCTCTTCCTTTAAACTTCCAACAGTTTTGGAGGACCAAAGCCCGACCCTAAATGCTCCCATTTCCAAGGGGGAAGTGATATTTACCTTGAGGGATCTTTGTTGGGTAAGGCTCCAGAGCCTAATGGCTTTGGGAGTGAATTTTAGAAGGAATTTAAAGACTTGCTATTAAATCCTCTGATTGATAAGTATAATCATTCATTCAAAGCAGGTCTGCTACTTCAGTTGCTTCAAGAAACGAATATTTCTTTAATTTTGAAGGCAGAGAAGAAGCCCGAGGAAATTGCATCCTATAGGCCGATTTCACTTTTTTTTTTATAAATTTAGATTACCCAATTATTTTTTCCAATTAAGGGGCAATTTAGTGTGGCCAATCCACCTACCCTGCACATCTTTTGGGTGGTGGGGGCGAAACCCACGCAGACACGGGGAGAATGTGCAAACTCCACACGGACAGTGACCTAGAGCCGGGATCGAACCTGGGATCTCAGCGCCGTGAGGCAGCTGTGCTAACCACTAGGCCACCGTGCTGCCCTGCCGATTTCACTCTTGAACGTAGACATGAAATTGTTGTCTAAAATACTGGCATTGCATCTATAAAACAATTCTCCCCCTGATTAAGCGGGGTGATCACACTGGGCACAGAAAAGGCAAACTCCTGTAACAACGGTAGGAGATTAAATATTATTCAGGTCTTTCAAAAGCAGGCGATAAGACAGTTTAGTGACCTCATTAGATGCAGAGAAAACCTTTGACCGTTTGGACTGCAATTATTTATTCTACACACTGTGGAAGCTGGGAGGGAGTTTGTTAAGTGGATACATGTCCTTCGTAAAAATCCTCTGGCAGCAGTTCTTATCAATACTTATAGATCTGATAATTTTAGTCTTTAGAGTAAGGGACTAGGCAGGGTTGCCCTTTATCTCAATTGTTGTTTGCAATAGCTTTTGAACCTCTAGCAGAGGCAATTAGACAGAATCCTTCGATGTTTGCGTTGTCCAGTGGTGAGAAACAACAGGAGATCGCGTTATACGCAGATGATGTGTTGCTATTCATGTCTAAGCCTGACGTCTCTGTTCCTGCTATTACTGATATTGTGGGTAGATTTGGCTCCTTCTCAGGCTTTAAAATTAACTTTGTGAAATCTGAGGCTATTCCTCTGGGAAGGCTTGGGGGAGATCTCCTCCTCTCTTTTCCTCCCTGTCCCCCCCCTTAGGGGTGCTTCGTTATCATCTTTGAACAACTGTGTCAACAATATGATGTTCCGAGATATTCCTTTTTTTACATCTACAACTTTTATTCTCAATAAGACATCTCTCCCTACAACACTACCCTGTAATCTACAGAACCAATACAATTAATTAGCAAGTTTTATGACACATTGGGCGCAATTCTCCCAGCCCCATGCTGGGACGAAGAATCGCCCCGACGCCGGTGCGCGATTCTCCGAGGTGCGGAGAATCGGCGGCATTTGCAGCAGCACATTTGGCGCGGCGCCAGTAGCGGGCCGCTGTACGAAGACGGGCCGCCGATTCTCCGGCCCGGATGGGACGAGCGGACGCATGGAAAAAGCAGTGTCCACACCTGCTCACTGCCGGCGGGAACTCTGCGCGAAGGGTCGTGGGGGGGTTGGCTGTGGGGCTGTGAGGGGATGTTCCCGGGGTGGGGCCTCAGATGGGGCCTCAATCGGTGAGCCGGCCTCTCCCCCCTCTCCCCGGGCCTACTTTGTTGCGCATCTGGCACCAGAACACGCACGCCATGTTGTGTCGGGGCTGGAGCATTCAGTAAGGCCACCGCGCATGCGTAGGTTGGCGCATCGCCATTGCGCATGCGCGAGTTGGCGGCGCCCCCAGTGCACGCCAGGAAGTCAGACTGGAGCGACGTGAACCGCTTCAGCGCTGTGCTGGCCCGCTATGGGCATTCACGACGGCGCGGACACTCTGTCCCGTGTCTAGATCCTGTACGAATGTACTAGAGACTCTGCGGTCTTGGGAAAAATATCTTGCATTGAATATTGATGAGGAAACGTGGGGCACTATCTGGGAAAGTGCCAATTGGATCGCAATTCAGTAACAGAACGATTGTAACATCTGCATGTTACAGCAAGCTTAAGACACAGGATAGAACCCTCTGAATCCTCACTGTGCCTGGAGTTCAAACTAGAGAGGAGACGATACACAGTGTGTCTGATCCTGTTCAAAATTAAATCCTACTGGTCGGGCATACGTAAAGAGCTTGAGAAGATATTTGTTACGGCCTCAAGAGTTTGATCTTTTGTTCTTGGCTTTGAGGCTCCCAGACGGAAAGATAATTGATGCCAATGACAAACGGCTGTACAACACCCCAACATTTGCAGCACAGAAGAATATGTTTTGTTCCTGGATTAGCAATAGGCCTCCTTCTGTTCAGAATTGGCATTACGTTTTATGGATTGCATCCCAATGGAATTTCTAACCTGTATACTCTGATCCAAATTGGATGCATTCCAAAAGGTGTGGGGTCCATATCTCAAATACTCAGGCCCCATAGCATCTGGCTGACTCCAACAAAGATTTCTGTAGGTTATGTAATACCACATCTACTATACTAGATGCAATGGTGTGTACCACTTTGCCATGATTTCACGGCTTTATCCTTCCCCACCTCCACCCTATTTACTTCTCCTTTCTATTTTTTGTATATATGGAAGCACCAGGTTTACTGAACTGCATTGGTTTTCTCCTGAACTTGATAACATTGTACTGTACCAGCTTGGAGTGTGTTGAATTGTTTGTAAAATTGGAAAAATTCTAATAAAAATATAACATTTTACAAACTCAAATGTTGAGTACAGCCCAGAGGCTGTAAAGTACCTAATCCAAGGATGAAGTGCTGTCCGCAGGCTGGCATTAAGCTTCACCGTAACACTACAGCATGCAGAAAGCAAGGGAGAGAATTGAAATGACAAGTAACTGGAAGCTCAGGGTCATGCTTGCAGACGGAGTGAAGGTGCTCCGCAAAGTGGGGAGGTGGAGGAATAGTGGTATTGTAACTCGGCTAATAATCCAGAGACCCAGGAGTTTTGTGGATGGCACAGTGGTTAGCACTGCTGCCTCACAGCACCAGGGACCCAGTTCAATTCTAGCATTGGATGACTGTCCAGTGTTAAGTTTGTACATTCTTCCAATGTCTGTGTGGGTTTCCACTGGGTGCTCTGGTTTCCTTCTTCAGTTCAATGATGTGCAAGTTAGGTGGAGTGGCCATGCTAAATTGTCCCTTGGTGTCCAAAAGGTTAGGTGGGGTGACTGAGTTACGGTCAGTGCAGACCCTCTGAATGGGCCATCCCCAAGCTGGCATTAAACATCATTGTCATACTACAGCATGCAGAAAATGGGCCGAATGACCTCCTTCTGTACTGTTGGGATTCTACCACTTCTAAAGCATCACCCAATCTGCATGCAGTCTCTGCAGTGTAGAGAAGACCGCAGTGTGAGCATTAATGTTGTTGACTGTTGTGAAACCATGGCCAATGAAAGATTCAGTGGCATTTTGGAGTGAGAAGAAATTAATTACAATAGAATAAGGCACAAGAGACGAAAGCTAGTTGAGGCTTATGGTAGACTATGTCCACCACATATTAACCAGCCGTCAACGTATCAATCTACCCTAAACTTATCCTTCCTTCATTGTTACCATCATTGTCAACCGTGAGGAACACACTGCTCCTCCTCCTACTCCTGCTGCACTTGGTACCAACAAAGTAGGTTCCGCATCATTTTTTTGTTTTAAATGATTAGGATAAGAGACTGAGTCAGAATTAGTTTTCAAAAAAATGCTGGGTTTTGTTTTTCTATCAGCAGGGAATTCTTACATCAGTGGATCAAAGTACAATTCCTTTATTTTCATATTTAAAGTATTTCTAAATCTGACAGGATAGATGTTTGGTTTGAAAAGTAAAATCACCTTCTCTTGATAAAGTTGAAAGGAATACACTTGTACATTGGAATAGTCAGTACATTGTGCACACCACAGGAATAGGCTGTTGTTGGGGCTCAGGATAATTTGACGCTTGATTCTGAGATACGCTCCGTCAAGGAAATCAAACTCTCAAACGTCCTTTGCAGAACACTAGAAGAAATATGTATCTTAAGCTTCCAATGTGCATAAAAAATCCTGAAGATTCTAAATCCACTATTGCAAAACGTTCTTCTAGGGAAGTAGGCAAGGACTTCAGCTCATTGAGAGTTGAATAAGTTGAATAAATATTAACTTGTTCCAGTATTACCAATGCCACCAAATGTAAAAAAAGTCCCATTGCAGACTGCATGAAATCTAGGCTGACACTTGTGATGTCATATTGAGGGCGGACTGCATTGTTGGAGATCGCTGGAATGTGGCAACTAGGGGCTTGTCACATTAACTTCATTGAAACCTACTTGTGACAATAAGCGATTATCATCTGATATGATATTAAAGCACTCCAAAATTTTCCTGGATCACCTGGGGCAGCATTCTCCAATCCCGCGGCTGAGTGTTACGACGATGTTTACGATGGTGTGAATGGACCACTCCCACGTCTAATTCTGGCCCCAAAAGGGGGCCAGCACGACACTGGGAGAGGATCTGCCAGCTGCAGATCCCGGCGCGAACTGGGCGCCGCAGGATTCGCGCAGGCACAGTTGCGCCGTTGCCAACGAGGACATGCGTAGTGGCACCAGTGCCAACGCACGCATGCACAGTGGCCTCCTTCAACGCACCAGCCCCGACACAACATGGCGCAGGGCTACAGGGGCCAGCGCGCAGGAAAGGAGGCCCCCAGCCACAGAGGCCGGCCAACCGATTGGTGGGTCCCGATCGCAGACCAGGCCACATCGGAGGTCCCTCCCAGGGTCGGACTCCCCTCCACCCACAAACCCTCCCCCACAGGCTGCCACCCGACCCTTACACACCGAGGTCCCGCCGGCTCAGAACAGGTTAGAACGGCACAGGCGGGACTCGGCTCTTTTCCTACGGCCGATCGGCCCAGAGAATCAGCTGCCGGCCCGGTAGAGCGTCCCGCAACTGGAGCCACGCGAACCACGTCGGCACCAATTCACCACTCTGCGGAGAATCGCTTGCCGGCATCGGGGCAGTGTGGCCCATTCGCGGGGATTGTGCGGCCCGGCGCGGAGCTGGGAGAATCCCGCCCCAGATACCTAACCCTGCCAGCATTGCTTCTTCAACCATGAGATCACAGATTCTCTCACCATTAATTTTCTGTTTGTGGGACTTTTGGAATAAAAAGGCGCTCTATGAATACAAGTCCTTTCCTTTTGAAAACTTGCAGTTTAAAGTTCTCACTTACACACCTGAAGCTTGTGCCTTTTCCCCTTTGCTTAGCTACCAGGATTCTAACCAAAGTATCTGAGGTAAGAACTGTTGATCATTCAAAAAATTATATTGATCCAGAGGAGCAAATACTTTGTGGGAGTGACAATGATATTTATTTCACATGCAAATTTGAGAGCCATTAGTGATCATTGTATTCAATTCAGCTCACTGATTGGCAGAGTGAACATGTCCAAATTATCAAGAAAAATAACTTATAAACACAAAGGAAGAGATTCTAACTTTATTAGATATAACTACCAAAGAAAAAAAAACTATCAATTGCTAATTGGTTGGAACTGAAACTTGCTAACTCCATTGCTCCTGCAGAACACAGTCTGATACAATGCACCATTGCTATTTCAGGGTTTGCACGGAAGACAGTAAAAAAAAAATGGCCGCTATTTTGTAATACTTGCACTTCTGTATTATAATTTTAAGAATCCTACTGGCACTTCACTTCAGAACATTAGTCTTCCCCAAAATAGGGAGAAGGGTGGAAATAAATCTTTACTCACACCAGTCATTTACCCCATTTATACCCGAAAACTGGGATTGATCAATCAATCACCCTAGCAATCCTTCCACAAGCATGGTCAATATTCATTTCTCACGGAATGGTAGCACAGTGGTTAGCACTGTTGCTTCACAGCTCGAGGGTCCCAGGTTCGATTCCCGGCTTGGGTCACTGTCTGTGTGGAGTCCGCACGTTTTCCCAGTGTCTGCGTAGGTTTCCTCCCAGTCCAAAGATGTGCAGGTTAGGTGGATTGGCACTGCTAAATTGCCCTTAGTGTCCAAAAAGGTGAGGTGGGGTTACTGGGATTGGGTCGAGGTATGGGCTTAAGTAGGGTGCTCTTTACAAGGGCCAGTGCAGACTCGATGGGCCAAAAGGTCTTCTTCTGTACTGCAAATTCTATGATTTATGAATGCGTGTTCACAACATACCAACACCCATGCATTGGATGCTTTGCAACATTTTCAATGTTGTGTGTCACATTTGACATCTCAGATGTTAACCTTGCCTTTTATTTCGAACAAGTTTGCAGCTTAAAAGATGTATCATACAATTTAAGACATTTAAATTTGATTGTAAACTCAATAAACGTGACCAGAAGGGGAATTACTCTTTTTTGGGCTGCAAAGAATTCTTTTTTTTTTTTATAAAAGAAAAAGTATTTCAAATCCAAACCGAACAAGGTATTGACATGACAAAACAATAATATAACTATACTCTAGATAAGAAATAAAAGCCATACCTGGCAAATGTGATGCAAAAAGAAAATTAGTTTGTTGTTCCAACACAAGCAGTATTCTAAATTTTTTATAGAGAATCTGAATCTCAACTGTATCCCATGCATTTAATGCTGACTTTATCCTACATCCAACACCAGCTGAAGTGGGCCCTTTAACAAAACACACTCATGCTTATCACCGTCGCTTACTTTGTAAGCTGGAAAATTTACTCCCAATGAAAAAGGAGGATATTAACTTTGACATCATTAACAAAACCACAGAAGACCTATAAAAGCAAGCATTAACCATCCTCAGAGTTACAGCAAAGTATTAGATTTTGAAGTAATGCAGAAGAAATTAAACATCTCATCGATAAAACCTACAGCAATTGAGCTTCCTACTAATTAGATGTAATATGTTGACTACTCCACAAAACATGATGTGGAAATGCCGGTGTTGGACTGGGGTGAGCACTCATGTGTGCGGAACTTGGCTATAAGTTTCTGCTCAGCAATTCTGCGTTGTCGCGCGTCCTGAAGGCCGCCTTGGAGAACGCTTACCGGAGATCGGCGGCTGAATGCCCTTGACTGCTGAAGTGTTCCCTAACTTTAAGGGAACATTCCTGCCTGGTGATCATGAGTACAGCCTCAACCGGGACCTGGGATTCATGTCGCATTACATTCATCCCCCACCATCTGGCCTGGGCTTGCAAAATCCTACCAACTGTCCTGGCTTGAGATAATTCACACCTTTAACCTGGGGTTACCCCTATCTCGGGATCTGTAAAGATTCAATTACCTGCAAATGCTCGCATTCCAAGCATTGTCTGGCTTCTTTGAATTTGACTGTATATATGTTTCTGGAACAAACCTCTTCATTCACCTGAGAAAGGAGCAGTGCTCCAAAAGCTAGTGTTTGAAACAAACATGTTAGACTTTAACCTGGTGTTGTAAGACTTCTTACTGTACTCCACAAAACAGTTGACAATTTACGACTTTTTTTCCTTTCTCTGGAACAGGTAGATTATGTGAAACTCAACAGAAACGTTGGATGCATTCATGTTTTCTCCTTAGTTTTTGGTGAATTATAGCAATGTAACCGGTTACATTTGATACTTACAAAATATATACTGTGTTACAGTAGAAAATAAAACTCTTGTTGTAGCACTCGAACATTTCAGAATCTCTAAGCTACGGTGCAGCACGGTTAAAACAGCCTCTTCAGTTAGTCAGCCACTCATCACTCAGATCAGCATTATCCTTGGGATTCAAAATATCCAAGGGAGAAAGGATTACCTCTGTATATAAGATTTAGCACAACTTGAACACTCCAACTGGGTCAACCGTATTTGGAATAATTCTATCTGCTGTCTATTCACAAGCTGGCTTCACAAGTTGCAACAGTTACGGGGCAGCACGGTAGCATGGTGGTTAGCATCAATGCTTCACAGCTCCAGGGTCCCAGGTTCGATTCCCGGCTGGGTCACTGTCTGTGCGGAGTCTGCACGTCTTCCCAGTGTGTGCGTGGGTTTCCTCCCGGTGCTCCGGTTTCCTCCCACAGTCCAAAGATGTGCGGGTTAGGTGGATTGGCCAGGCTAAATTGCCCTTAGTGTCCTAAAAAAAAATAAGGTTAATGGGGGTTGTTGGGTTACTGGTATAGGGTGGATACGTGGGCTTGAGTAGGGTGACCATTGCTCGGCACAACATCGAGGGCAAAAGGGCCTGTTCTGTGCTGTACTGTTCTAATTCTAAAAGTTAATTTTGTACAAGCTCAACTTATTTATAATTTAGTTACTTATAATTTAGGCTCTGGTTCCAAGATGCTTTGTATGTTGTATCTCATTTATTCTTAACATCCAAGCTCCCAGCTCTTCTGTAATCAAATACATCCTCCGATGACCATCAACCCCTTTATTGCCCAAGTTACGGTTTTCAAAATTAACAATGCTGATTGCTCAGGGGTTATCACCATTCCAAAGCACACCCTTCATGTACAGTGTAGACAAATGAGTGTCAGAAGGAACTTGGTTAAAGAGTAGAAAGTACAGTATGATTTGTCTGAAAAGGCACAGTCTTCACATGGTTTAGAATTTCACCACCAAAAAGCAGATTATACACACATCTGGAGGTATAAGCAATTTATCACTCGTGCAATTTATTTTACAATTTTCAAAAAGAGATCTTCAATTTGTGATCTGAGGCTGGCAGAAATTAACACAAAACATTTTTCAAGGGTTTGTACTCTGCATTTTCAATGTTACACAAATTAACAAATTTTCAAATTAACACAAATAGCAAATTCACCGGAAAGGGACCTAGCAACATAATTTTGAATTTATTTGTAAAGTAGGGTAGCATGATGGCAATGGTTAGCATTGCTACCTCACAGTGCCAGGGACCCACCAATTTCAATTCTGGCTTTTGAATTTGTGTGGAGTTTGCACATTCTCCCCGTATCTGCGTGGGTTTCCTCCGGGGGCTCCTATTTCCTCCCACAGTCCAAATATGTACAGGTTAGGTTACGCGGTTACAAGGATTGGGCTGAAGCAAGGTGTTCTTTCGGAGGGTCGGTGCAGATTTGATGGGTCATTCTATGATTCTAAGTGATCTATATAATTTAAGGAAAATTGGCATCAAATCAGTTGGTTGAGCTCACACTGTAATGGATTTGTTCCAGTTGTGTATGGTTTACATCATCCTGGGGATTATCGTTGATCGGAAACTGAAACTGAACTGGACTAACCATATAAAGACTGTGGCTACAAGAGCAGGTCAGAGGCTAGGAATTCTGCAGCAAATAACTCACTGCCTGCTTCCCCAAAGCCCGTGCACCATCTACACTGCACAGGTCAGGAATGCGATGGAACATTGTCCACTTGCCTGTATGAGTGCAGCTCCAACAGCACAAGAATCTGAAAGGGATCTGGGAATCCACTTGAACAGTCAGAGAGATCTAGTGTACAGGACCACAGGTCAGTGAAAGGGGCAACACAGGTGGAGAAGGTCGTCAAGAAGGCATACGGCATGCTTGCCTTCATTGGCCGGGGCATTGAGTATAAGAATTGGCAAGTCATGTTGCAGCTGTATAGAACCTTAGTTAGGCCACACTTGGAGTATAGTGTTCAATTCTGGTCGCCACACTACCAGAAGGATGTGGAGGATTTAGAGAGGGTGCAGAAGAGATTTACCAGGATGTTGCCTGGTATTGAGGGCATTAGCTATGAGGAGTGGTTGCATAAATTCGGTTTGTTCTCACTGGAACGACGGAGGTTGAGGGGCAACCTGATAATTGAAGTCTACAAAATTATGAGGGGCATAGACAGAGTGGATCGTCAGAGGCTTTTCCCCAGGGTAGAGGGGTCAATTACTAGGGGGCATAGGTTTAAGGTGCGAGGGGCAAGGTTTAGAGGAGATGTACGAGGCAAGTTTTTTTTTTGTTTTTTTTTGTTTTTACACAGAGGGTAGTGGGTGCCTGGAACTCGCTGCCGGAGGAGGTGGTGGAAGCAGGGACGATAGTGACATTTAAGGGGCATCTTGATAAATGCATGAATAGGATGGGAATAGAGCGATACGGACTCAAAGTGTAGAAGATTGTAGTTTAGTCAGGCAGCATGGTCGGCATGGGCTTGGCGGGCCGAAGGGCCTGTTCCTGTGCTGTACTTTTCTTTGTTCTTTGTAAATACTCACTTCCTCTGCCACTGACACATAGTGGCAGCCATGTATACCATCTACAAGATGCACTGTAGCAACCCGACAAAGGTGCTCGAGACAGTGCCTTCCAAACTCACAACCACTACCATCTGGAAGTTAAAGGGCAGCAGACACATGGGAGCACAACCACCTGCAAGTTCTCCTCCAAATCACTCACCATCCTGACTTGGAAATATATCACCGTTCCTTCACTTGTGGCTGGGTCAAAATCCTGGAACTTCCTCCCTAACTGCACTGCGGGTGTACTTGCACCACGTGGTCTGCAGCAGTTCAAGGCAGCAGCTCACACCCCATGAATGAATAGAAAAAATAAATACACAAGAAAATGTTGGATTGGATGGAACAACATCAAGGGGTAGCATTCATTTCTTGCTGTGGTACAAGGCCAGTGATAACAGATTGCTGGGCCATCATACACAGTATCTGACAATCCATTCCAATAACTACAATTGAACTGAATGTCGGGCGCGGTGTACAATGGGTGGCAGATCTGATATCACCTATTTTGCTTCATGAGCCCAGATGAACCTCTACCTCCAAGTCCCCTTGTTGCACGGCAAGGGATTTCAGCACAGCTGGTCAAAGTTAAATTCAAGATGAAGATTGCAAACAAAGCAGAATGAGCATCCAATGATATTATATGAAAGTATACACAAGCAAATTTTATACCGTCTCATCCTGTACATTTTACTTTCAATTTCTCTAATTTATTTATAGCGCTACCATATTGTTTCACAAATAGAACAAGTGGGTGGCAATCATTTAGTTCCAAAGGCTTAATATATGCTGAATTTACCCAAACATAATTTCCACTCGTTAGGTTAATAACTGTACGTTGCTGATGAGATCTAAACTAAAAGCGCAGGGTTGTGATTCAGTTGGAGTGTCCATTCTAGATAAATAATCTATTCAACACAAAAACACAAATTGGATCCATTTGTAATCATTTGTGCATAACTATCTATGTATGCAGAAGAGATAAATTGCAACATCACATTGCAATATTCCCTTGCTTATAGTCTTGGACTCTAATTCTTCTTTTTATCTTCGATAGCATCTGAATTTCAATGGGGATGTTACAACTAATGCATGACATCAGTAGCCGACGCTTCATATTTCCAGTCATTTAAAAAAAAAATAACACCCTTCATCACTCCCTGCCACTGCCAACAACGATATTCATTCAATCGAACAGCAGGTACAAAAAAAAACTTCCTCTGTTGCATTGTTTCCAAAGATATGAATTGGCCGACAGGTGCGAGAAACAGAACCCAGGTTGATTTTTAGGGCGTGCATTTTTGATCCCCTTATCTAAGGGTATTAGCAAGTTAGAAGCAGCTCCAAGAAGGTTCACTCGACTGAGGCCGATTTAGCTCAGTTGGCTGGACAGCTGTGTGGGGTTGCAGAGGCCAACAACACTGAACATCCTGAGGAGCCAGAGAGTGTGATATAGAAAGGATGTTTCCCCTCATGGGAGAGACTAGAACGAGGGGACCCAGCTTAAATGTAAGGGGGTCTCCCTTTTAAGATGGAGATGAGAAGAATATTTTTTCTCTCAAAAAGGTCATGAACCTTTTGAATCTCTATTCCCCAAAGAGTAGTGGATTCAGGATCAATGAATACTTTTAAAGGCAGAAGTAGATAGATTCTTGACTAACAAGGGAGTGTAAAGTTACGTGGGGTAGACCGGAAAGTGGAGACCGCAATCAGATCAGCCATGATCTTATTGAACAGCAGGTTCATGGATGGCCAACTTCTGCTCCCAATCCATATGTTGACTCGATTTTCTCTCCCTTCTCAAGAGGGTAAATGGTTAGGGGTACATCGAGTATGTTCATTGAGATCATGTTCAAAATTAGAAATTCAACATATGAAGGCAAACCAATCTCACATCGCTGCCTATGCATGAGAGAACACCAGGAGAGATATTTTGTCAATCGTGGACCCTTCCCATCACTATCAATAGGGCATTATTGCAAAGCTGCTCCCAGTCTTTTACTATAACCAGCTGTTGTGGAGATGCACAAACATGCTCCAGAATGATTTTGGAAACTCAGCCAGAAGCTATGACGTATTGCATTTTATACCATGTTATCTGGATCACTACAATTGGTTGGGTCATTTTCACTACAAAAAGCAGAAACTGCAATTGGCAGCTGGGCATCCTATAAATGAGTGCAATTGATTCTCATGCCAACACGAGTAGAGTGTTCTGCAATCTGTGTCACTCAGGTTGTGGTCATGAATAAAGTTTGCTCAAAAGTGAAATGTTTTTTCTGTCTGTAAATTATACAGAGCCAAAAGCCCATTAATCTAGAAATTGCAGGATTTATTGCATTTACATCTGCTGACTATGCTTTTGCTGCGTCATGCTTATGTTCCCATCTCACTCCTTTCTACATTTATTACAGAGGACCATCTGTGTTATGCCACCAAGTGCACACAAAATAGCAGTTGGCCTGATGAGTGCTGCAAGGCAGATATATAATGAAGAGCGTTCTGTCAAATGGTAAATCTGAGAATTTTCAATGAAGCCCACAACGTGCTGCAACTTGGACAGTAATTTTACAGTACACTAGCTGTCACTGATCTGATAGAATATAGAATGGTTACAGCACAGAAGGCCATTCAGCCAGTTGCATCTGTGTTGGACTTCTGAAGAAGCAGTTCACCAAATACCACTAACCTTTTTTCCCTGAAGCCTTGCGATTTATTTTTGCTTTTCAGATAATTATCCAGTTCCCCATTGCAAGCCTCAATTGATCCTGCCTCCTCCACACTCTCAGGTAAAGCATTCCAGATCCTAACCACTTGCTGCGTGAAAAGGTTTCTCATGTCATCATTGCTTCTTTTGCCAATTACCTTAAATCTTTGTTTTCTGGGAACAGTTTCTCCCTATTTACTCGGTCCACACGCCTCATAAGGGTTTTCACAGTAGCTTCATTGCAGTGTTAATAAAGATGATGACTTTGAGCACTCCTATCAAATTTCTTCAACCTTCTCTCCTGCAACATCTTCAATCTATCGATATAACTGAAGTTCTTCCTTATATGCCGATGATTCCTAATATTGACTGGAAAAGATATAGTTCGAGTACATTGGATGGGTCGTTCTTTGTACAATGTGTGCAGGAGGGTTTTCTGACACAATATGTTGACAGGCCAACAAGAGGTGAGGCCACTTTGGATTTGGTTTTGGGTAATGAACCAGGCCAGGTGTTAGATCTGGAGGTAGGTGAACACTTTGGAGACAGTGACCACAATTCGGTGACCTTTACGTTAGTGATGGAAAGGGATAAGTATACCCCGCAGAGCAAGAGTTATAGCTGGGGGAAGGGCAATTATGATGCCATTAGACATGACTTAGGATGTGTTGGTTGGAGAAGTAGGCTGCAAGGGTTGGGCACACTGGATATGTGGAGCTTGTTCAAGGAACAGCTATTGCATGTTCTTGATAAGTACGTACCAGTCAGGCAGGGAGGAAGGGGTCGAGCGAGGGAACCGTGGTTTACCAAAGAAGTGGAATCTCTTGTTAAGAGGAAGAAGGAGGCCTATGTGAAGATGAGGCGTGAAGTTTCAGTTGGGGCGCTTGATAGTTACAAGGAAGCGAGGAAGGATCTAAAGAGAGAGCTGAGACGAGCAAGGAGGGGACATGAGAAGTCTTTGGCAGGTAGGATCAAGGAAAACCCAAAAGCTTTCTATAGGTACGTCAGGAATAAAAGAATGACTAGGGTAAGAGTAGGGCCAGTCAAGGACAGTGGTGGGAAGTTGTGTGTGGAGGCTGAGGAGATAAGCGAGATACTAAATGAATACTTTTCGTCAGTATTCACTCAAGAAAAAGATAATATTGAGGAGGAGAATGCTGAGACCCAGGCTATTAGAATAGATGGCATTGAGGTGCGTAGGGAAGTAGTGTTGGCAATTCTGGACAAGGTGAAAATAGATAAGTCCCCGGGGCCGGATGGGATTTATCCTAGGATTCTCTGGGAAGCCAGGGAAGAGATTGCTGAGCCTTTGGCTTTGATTTTTAGGTCATCATTGGCTACAGGAATAGTGCCAGAGGACTGGAGGATAGCAAATGTGGTCCCTTTGTTCAAGAAGGGGAGTAGAGATAACCCCGGTAACTATAGGCCGGTGAGCCTAACGTCTGTGGTGGGTAAAGTCTTGGAGAGGATTATAAAAGATACGATTTATAATCATCTAGATAGGAATAATATGATTAGGGATAGTCAGCATGGTTTTGTGAAGGGTAGGTCATGCCTCACAAACCTTATCGAGTTCTTTGAGAAGGTGACTGAACAGGTAGACGAGGGTAGAGCAGTTGATGTGGTGTATATGGATTTCAGTAAAGCGTTTGATAAGGTTCCCCACGGTCGGCTATTGCAGAAAATACGGAGGCTGGGGATTGAGGGTGATTTAGAGATGTGGATCAGAAATTGGCTAGTTGAAAGAAGACAGAGAGTGGTAGTTGATGGGAAATGTTCAGAATGGAGTTCAGTTACGAGTGGCGTACCACAAGGATCTGTTCTGGGGCCGTTGCTGTTTGTCATTTTTATAAATGACCTAGAGGAGGGCGCAGAAGGATGGGTGAGTAAATTTGCAGACGACACTAAAGTCGGTGGAGTTGTAGACAGTGCGGAAGGATGTTGCAGGTTACAGAGGGACATAGATAAGCTGCAGAGCTGGGCTGAGAGGTGGCAAATGGAGTTTAATGTGGAGAAGTGTGAGGTGATTCACTTTGGAAAGAATAACAGGAATGCGGAATATTTGGCTAATGGTAAAATTCTTGGTAGTGTGGATGAGCAGAGGGATCTCGGTGTCCATGTACATAGATCCCTGAAAGTTGCCACCCAGGTTGAGAGGGTTGTGAAGAAGGCCTATGGTGTGTTGGCCTTTATTGGTAGAGGGATTGAGTTCCGGAGCCATGAGGTCATGATGCAGCTGTACCAAACTCTGGTACGGCCGCATTTGGAGTATTGCGTACAGTTCTGGTCGCCTCATTATAGGAAGGACGTGGAAGCTTTGGAACGGGTGCAGAGGAGATTTACCAGGATGTTGCCTGGTATGGAGGGAAAATCTTATGAGGAAAGGCTGATGGACTTGAGGTTGTTTTCGTTAGAGAGAAGAAGGTTAAGAGGTGACCTAATAGAGGCATACAAGATGATCAGAGGGTTAGATAGGGTGGACAGCGAGAGCCTTCTCCCGCGGATGGAGGTGGCTAGCACAAGGGGACATAGCCTTAAATTGAGGGGTAATAGATATAGGACAGAGGTCAGAGGTGGGTTTTTTACGCAAAGAGTGGTGAGGCCGTGGAATGCCCTACCTGCAACAGTAGTGAACTCGCCAACATTGAGGGCATTTAAAAATTTATTGGATAAGCATATGGATGATAAGGGCATAGTGTAGGTTAGATGGCCTTTAGTTTTTTTTTCCATGTCGGTGCAACATCGAGGGCCGAAGGGCCTGTACTGCGCTGTATCGTTCTATGTTCTATGTTCTATGATTTGTTGTTACACGTGTCAGAACAGAGTGTGTCAACAGGTGGAATACTGGAGCTGCTTCAGGTGTTTGGGTCATTCTCGTGGTACAAATTTAATCTAGACAAGATGAGTATTTTGTGGTGTCTCGGTCGGGGGTGGGGGGGGCTCCCATTCCGTTAGGCAGGGAGTCACTTTAGATACCTGGATGTGCAGGTTGTTCGGGATTGGAGGGCCTTCAGTCATAACAGTAGGAAAAACAAATTTGCAGACAGATCAGCTGAATTTGGCAATCCTGCACCTGGGCAACAGTCAACAAAATGTATGTATCAGGAATATAAGGGGCTGGATTCGCTGAAATAGAGGCTGAGTGCCCGCGGCATCGTGAACGCAGCGCGTTTCACGACGGCGCGAAACGCGCGTGGGCCCTACCGATTCTGGCCCCCACATGGGGCCAACATGCGCTGGAGCGGTTCATGCTGCTCCAGACTCCCTTCCTAGCACCAACTGGGCGCCACGACAACCCACGCACGTGCGGGGGACTTCCTCAACGCACCGGCCCCGACGCAACATGGCGCGTTACAAAATAGGGCCGGGGCTGGAGAAGCCAGCCCGCCAATCAGTGGGCCCCGATCGTGGGCCAGACCCCATTGGAGGCCCCCTCCGGTGAAGGAGGCCCCCCCCACACGCAGAGTTGCTGCCGGCTGCGAGGTGTGGACGGCGCCGGCGAGACTCTACCGTTTCCGCGTGGCCCATCAAGGCTGGAGAATTGGCAGCTCTTCCGCGGACAGCGGTCCGCGACCGGCAGCGCACCAAACGTGCTTGCGCAAATGGCGCCGATTCTCTGCTCCTCGGAGAATCGTGTGCCGGTGTCGGACGGCGTGGCGCAATTGCGCCGATTCTCCGGCCTGGCGCAGGGCTCGGAGAATCATGCCCAGGGGTCCCAATACCAAACCCTGAAAAATTCCACTAAACACCTTCCTCCAGTCCAGAAAATACCATTCACCATTACCCTTTGTTTCATGTCACTCAACCAATTGTCTCTTTTATTTTATGAGCTCTATCTTTTCTCACAGGTCTGTTGTGTGGCACCTGTCAAATGCCTTTTGGAAATCCATGTACACCACATCTATAGTATCGCCCTCATCAATCCCGTTACCTCAAAAACCTCAAGTTAGTTGAACACCATTTTCCCTCAACAAATCTATGCTGGCTTTTCTTAATAAACCCCATTTGCCTAAATTACTATTAATTTTGTCACGAATGACCATATCTAAAAGACTCTCCTCCAGACGATAGTTGTTCCTGGGCTCATTTTTCCACCCGTTTTTGTACAAGGGTGTTACATTTGTATTTCTCCAGTTCTCTGGCACAACCCAGCGTCTAAGGAATATTGGAAAATTGTAACCAGCACCTCTGCAATTGCCACACTCACTTCCCTCAGTATCCTTGGATGCATCTGATCCAATCCTGCGTGTTATCAATTTAGGCACATAAAACCTATTTTAAGCCCAACTGTTTGAATGGCTAATCTTTCGCCAGGATAAGGACAGCATCATTTTCTTAGGTACAGACTGATTCAAAGGTTTGATTCAATACCGCAGCCATACTGCTCCCTCCATGCATAAATCAACATCTCTCGCCGTAGTTTTATTATTTATATACCTATAGAAGACTTTTTGATTCCTCTTTATGTTTCTTCTCACTCACTCTTTGCTTGCCTGATTTGCTTTTTCAATTCCCTTCGAAACCCTTTATGGTCAGCCCCATTCTCAACCATTTTATTTTCTCAACATCTGTCATACGCATACTTTTTATGCTTCATCTTAATCTCCATCTCTATTGCCCACCAGTTTTATCTAGATTTTCGCACAGAACGGCATCATTAGCTGAAAATAAACTCAACCAGCAATATCAAAATACAGAGGAAACCTTGAAGGCAATGGAAAAGAGACAAAGCAACAAAAATGCAATTTGCCCTTTTATATGGGTAGCCCCTTGTGGTAGTGTTACCCCTGGGTGTGTCTTGGCCGCCCATTGGTCGTGTCCTTTCTTACTGACCTATTGGTTGAATGTCTGTGTGTCATAATGTCTCTGGTGCTCCCTCTAGTATTTACCTAGTTCTAATGTATTTACATTAACCCCTTGTGTATTTACAGTGTCCTAGTGTATCTACATTAACCCCTTGTGTATTTACAGTGATGCATATCACCACAAAACCCATGCAAACTCCGCACAAGCAGTCACCCAAGGTCGGAATTGAACTCGGGTCCCTGGAGCTGTGAGGCAGCAGTGCTAACCACTGCACCATGTTGCTCCCAAAATTATTTTGGCAAATACTTCACGCTCTTGTGTGTGCACAAATTTGATAGATCTTTGCTACAAAGCTGAAAGGATGTCGCATCTGAAATAGGCCACTCAGATTTATCTCATTTTTAGGACGTCCTGAGCAACCTCCATTGTGCCTTCAAGCTTAAGTACTTCTGCATTGGCCAATGTCAGAAGTTTGAATGAAGCTAGTTCTCGGTCTGCGGCCGTACATGCCACAAGAAACAGAATGAGATCACATATGTAAACTTGGATATATACGTGTTCACCACAGTGATTACTTCCAGAAAACATTGTAGCTATACAAGTAAATGCGCCCAAGGATTTTACACGCCTTTCAAATGAATGTTTCACTTTACAGATAGGGAAAGCATCCTTAAAAGTTTGTTAAATCCTTGAGAATTACTACCTCTCGATAGGTCAATTAGAAATACTTAGTCAGAATTTCTTTGTAACAAACCAATCCAACATATGAACTCAAGTGGAGCCCATTTGTTACCTAGGAGAATGAATTGTAAAAGCCATGATGGAATTAACTATTGTTAATGTTATTATTTGATCAAATGGATGACTGAATAATTGACTGGAAGTATGCAGCTTCTTGGGTTAGCATAAATAGGTGAGCTCAAAATGGTAAGATTTTCTCAATCCCTATTCTTTATGAAGCCCAGTAATTGAAAATCTATTTGATATAGAAAAGTCTACTTGATATACAACAGGTAGGATTTTCTCAATTCCATATTCTTTATTAAGCCCAGTAATTAAAAAATCGACTTGATATACAGCAGGTAGGATTTTCTCAATCCATATTCTTAACGAGGCCCAGTAATTGAAAATCCACTTGATATAGAAAAATCTACTTGATATACTAGAGGTAGGATTTTTTCAATCCATATTCTTTATGAAGCCCGGTAATTAAAAATCTACTTGATATACAACAGGTTAAGAGAAATCCTAAAGGGAATGCATAGCTTGGACTAACAATCAGGGACCTAATGTTCTGAAACAATGTGTAGATTAGGATGTGCATTTGCCTTTCAGTTATCAAACTTCAGCTGAAACTATTGCTACATAAAATATTTTACCAGGCAACACGGATGTCAGGAGCTAGCAGACTGCTGTTCAACTACTCTCCGTATAGTGTAAGAAAAATGTAATATTTTGAGTAGTCTTTAGGTTTGTGGTATTTTGTGTCGTGATGTTTTTTCTATGCGTGTCTTTCTTTGCCGACATATTCTGACAAATTGAAACTGCCCAGAAAATTACACTATCTCATTGATTTGACTGTGAAGCTGTCAGAGCGTCAGTATTTTGTACACCTCCACTACTGGTCTCAGGAGCTATGCAGTAATTCTTCCCAATCCATCCATTTCTTTCAGCCTACACCCTATTTCACTCATGCATAAGTAATCACCTTAAGTCCCTTAGTTTATGCTCACTTTCTAACCACTTGAGGTCACTCCGCATGTAAACATTTTCAATAATATACACGTCATTCTTCTCTATTATTTGGCCTATCATCTGTAGCCATCAGCACCAATTAAATTGCACCTCAATAATAGTGAACACATTTTGGAAATAAGGGAAGAAAAAGACAAGACAGGAAAACAAAGAAAATTGGAGGAGTTGTGTTTCAAAACTCTGACTCCTGGAAATCCTCTTCCAAACTTGTAAATGGCAAAACAATGCAAAGGTAGCCAGTCGGGGAACCAATTTATTTAAGGCTCCAGATGTGGCAAACATGAAAAATTACAATGCCGAAGGTAAAAAATTCAGATTGATAAAAGAATTCATGCCGCAAGCTTGCAATGCAGATTCAGGACAAAGCAGCATCACAAGAGGGCGAGATCTCTATGCAGGAGACCAGTTTAATACCAGATATCCATTAGTGCTCTGCAGGTTCATATAGTTCTGTGCTGGTCACAGTCACCTTTCTTCAAGCACTGCCCATCATTCACTGCTGCATGGTATCTTTGTTTACCAAAAGAGAGTTAGGCACAGGCAGAGCGATGCAGGGAGTGAGTGACACGCCAAAGATATTTCACACAGCATATCACTCAATTTAGAGGTACCTACTGAGCTTACTCTTATTGGCAAGGCCATTTTGTTTTCAAATCTTAAAATATATGTAGTTCTGATTAATAATGAGCTCGGAGTTGGGCCCAGCATGGTAACAAATTATTGCAGCATAGTTTTTCCAGCTCATGGTTTGAGACAAAATAGTAGGAGGTAGTTAGAACAACATAAACAACTTGTGAAAATAAAAATCAGCAAAATAAATGGGTTGTACACCAAAACCTCATACAGAAATAAATTAGAGAAGTAAACGGTTAACTGACTGTATTCCCGCGTGCATATTTTATTTACTTCGTCAGATTGTGCAGATAGGTTTGGTTGACTCCATGGCAAAATGGCCCAGATATTGTGGCAGTAAGGTTATTCACAATTGTCAGTGTTACTCCTTTAAGCTGACTGAAATTTCTGGAGTCTGTACCTGTGCCACTTAAACGCAGAAGTGAGGAGATTGCTCAGTAATTCGATGTTTCCCTATGGGGTGTGCTGTTGAGAGCCCCCTGCAGTAAGGCAACAAAGTAGGAATTACTGATCCGACAAACTTGGCCTTTTACCGGATTACTCCCTTGAAAAAATTCCAGCTTCTCGAACCTGGTTTCACTGGATTTTTAATGATTTACTAGTTCAAAGTACTCAACAACTTCTGTCCCCAAAGATCTAATTTTATATTTGTGGAATGTCAAATTTTTCCCATGATAGTAAAAACAAAATCAAAAATGAATGTTTTGGTGCAATATTTCAGCTTCGACTATAATTATACATGTATGCCTCATTTATTTCAATCGAGTGAAACATTCAGCACATTTCCTACTTTGCGGTCTGAGAATGCTTCAATGCGATTGGTTGCTTGCCGTACTTGATGACATCACTGCAGTTCGAAACCAAGGAATCCTCTTGACTTGGTTGATGTCAGCTTTAAACCGATATCAGGCAAGGGAAAATGTCAGGCAAGAGGAAAACCATACCACAAGTTCGAGAACCTTGTGGGTTAGCAGTGAAGTTAGCAGCAAATGCCATTGTTTCATTGCTGACTGCAAAATCTAGGTCAACATTAATCTTCAGCTTATTTATGGCTAATTCAGAAACTCACTATTTAAATTCTATTCTATTCACCCATTGTGGGCAGCATGGTAGCATAGTGGTTGGCACTATGGCTTCACAGCTCCAGTGTCCCAGGTTTGATTCCCAGCTTGGCTAACAGTGTGCGGAGCCTGCACGTTCTCCCAGTGTCTGCGTGGGTTTCCTCCGGGTACTCCGGTTTCTTCCCACAAGTCCCGAAAGACGTGGTTCTTAGGTAATTTGGGAATTCTGAATTCTCCCTCTGTGTACCCAAACAGGGGCGAGTGTGGCGACTAAGGGCTTTTCACAGTAACTTCTTTGCAGTGTTAATGTAAGCCTACTTGTGACAATAAAGATTACTATTTCTTAAAAAGGTAATCTCACCAATTCTGAAAGCTCAAATGGTGAACCTCCTTCACTCAATTCTGCCAAAGCTAACTGAATTGGCTCATCCTTCCTAATCATTATCTCATTTCTTCAGTTTAATCTGGTGAAAGAGGCATGAATTTGTAGCATGATGTCCTTGCCGATGATATAGCCCACATGTTCCATCAGTCCAATCCGCTTCACTCCACTTGCACGTGCTATTTCCAGCTCAACTTTGCATAGTTGCTCCACATCAAAGAGTCTTTGGCTCTGCTGTTCAGAATTGCTGCTGAACACAAGCACCTCCTCTAATTGCATTGAATCCTATTTGAAGGCAGGGCCATCATCTATTGTCCATCCCTAGGCGTCACAAACCCTAACCCTGACTTCTTGAATCACTGCAGTCCATATTAAACTGTTCGCCATGGAATAGTGACATATTTCCAAGTCAGGATGAAGTCTTAGAGGGACACTTAGATGTGATAGTGTTCCCGTGAGATTCTTACTCATCCTTCTATATAAAAAGGTTGTTGATTTAAAAGGTATTGGAGAAGAAACCTTGGTGACTTGATGTAGGTACAGCAAATAGTCAAGATGGCAAACAGACTGTTGGCCTTTATTGCCAGGGGGATGGAGTATAAAAGTAGGTTGGTCTTGCTACAACTGTACAGGACAATGGCAAGGCCACAGCAAGAGTACCATCAGCAGTTTTGTTCACTTTACTTCAGGAGGGGCATACATTTTGGTGGCATTTCAGAGAAGGTTCACTCAACTGATTTCTGGGATGTAGAATTTGTCTTCTGAGGAAAGAATGAGCAGGTTGCGACAATATTCAGTGGAATTTAAATAAAAGAGGGGTGAACTTATTGAAACAAAATATTTTGTGGGACTCGACAGGCTACGTAAGAGAGAATGTTTCCCCTCATGGGAAAATCTAGAGCAAGGGGACAATTTCAAAAATAAGAGGTCCCATACTTAGGACTAAGATGATAATTAGTTTCTTGTTTGAAGGTTGTTTGTCTTTGGAAGTGTCGCCCTCGCCCCCACCCAGCAAGCAGTGGAGACTGGGTCATTGTGTATATTCAAGGCTGAATTAGACATATTTCTGACTGACAAGGGAGTCAAGGGTTATAGGAGTCAGGCAGGAAAGTGGCATTACGGCCACATCAGAAAAGCTATCATCTTATTGACTGGCATGGCAGGCTCAAGAGACCAACTGACCTACTCGTACTCCTGTCTTTTTATGTTCTAATGTGCAACCTGTAGATGGTGCACAACGCAGTCTCAGTATTATGTTGATGGATGGAGTAGATATTTTAAGGTGGTTTTGGGAGCTGATAAGAGAATTGCTGCTCTGGATTGTGTTCAACTCCTTTTGAGGTCAGTTCCTGTACTAGACTCTATATTTAACACCTTGCCTAACATAATCCATGGCCATAACCCAATCTGAAGGTTCAAAACACGACCTCCCCCAGACCCCTAGAAAGTACAGATTCCATGTCCTGTGCCACCCCATTTGTGTTTCTCCTAAACTCCCTGCTGTCTAAATACCCCACAAGCAGTTTCTCTTCCACACCCCCATTAAAGCCATCCAGACGCTAGATCAGGGGTGGGCAAACTACGGCCCGCCAAAGGTCTTTATGCGGCCCACCAAGATCAAGTCATAATTTTTTTTTTTAAATTTAAGGTTAATGGGGGGGGGGGGGGGGGGGGGGGAGCTGCTGGGTTACTGGTATAGGGTGGATACGTTGACTTGAGTAGGGTGATCATTGCTCGGCACAACATGTGTTTCATGTGAAGTTTCTACTTTAAAATATTAATTAATAAAAATTAATTGCTTTTTTTTCTTTAAAAACCTTTTATTTTGGCTATTTTAAATATTAATTATTTTACTTAATATACTATGCGGCCCTTTAAAATTGTGAATTTCTGAATGTGGCCCTTGCACGGAAAAGTTTGCCCACCCCTGCGCTAGATCAATGCCAGACAGAACTAGCACCTTTAGTCAACCTGCTCATGCCCTCTTCTTCCCCTGCACAAATGCAAATTCTTCGACCGCATAAACAGCAAGTCTCAACATCCTGCCTAACTTCTTTTCTCAGTGGGTGTTACATCA
Organism: Scyliorhinus canicula; assembly: GCF_902713615.1. Lineage (NCBI taxonomy): Eukaryota > Metazoa > Chordata > Chondrichthyes > Carcharhiniformes > Scyliorhinidae > Scyliorhinus > Scyliorhinus canicula. The sequence goes on from NC_052156.1 coordinate 31,567,799, forward strand.
ATTTCTGGATGGCCTATCATCAGTTTTGTCAGTTGCCTCCTGTTTTCCTGCACATAATAGGCAAAATCAAAATACAACCTCAAATGCAATGTCAAAGTGAATTCAGAAAGTGCTCAAAAAGTCCTCAGTACTCCCTGGATTCTTTAGCAACTAAAACACAATTGATTTCAATTGGCTTGATTACAAAGAGCTTGTATCGACCCTCCCAACAGGTTTAAAACTTACTGGTTGTGAACAATTTTTCAGATCAAGGTCCTTCTGCCACTCCTTTATGGGATTAATTATTAACAAAACTGCAGGCAAGACTCCACTAAGATACTAGATCTCCCGTGGTGCTGCTCACCAGAAGTCTGAAAATGAGTGGACGTATTGCATCTGACAACACCTTGAAAATAGTGAACTGCATATTTTTTTCTGTCAATGTGGTTTCAGATACAGTTAAAATTCAGACATATGGCAATATGATTGACTCTTAACTACCTTCTAAAACAGTCCAGCAAGCCATTCAGTTGAATCAAATCGCTACAGAAAAGTTGGAAGAATGCATCAAAATGGACGACTCAGCATCAAGCTAGACCCCAGAAATAATAATTGCACACCCTGCACAACTAACTCTGCAATGTCCTTCTCATTAACATCTGGGGAACTGTGCCAAACATCGGGAAAGCTGTCCAACAGGACATAGTCAGGCAATGGTGCAACATGGTCGTATTCACCAAATCACATCTTACAGGCAACGTCCCAGACACCCCACCACCATCCCAGGCTGTATCCTGTCCCACTATCAGGACAGACCTACCAGAGGTGGCAACCGTAAACAAGATAGATATGTCCTCAATATTGGCTCAAGACCACACAAAAGTTTCACTGTATCAGGTCAAACACGGACAAGAAAACTTCCTGCTGATTGGTGGCAAGAGAGGAGGTGCCAATGATGAACTAGTGCTCCTACATGTTGAACACCACTTGAAAGAATTAGTATGGATAGAAAGAACACAGAATGTAATCTGGGCAGGGACTTCAATATCCATCACCAATGGTAATGAGGGGCACTACCACTGACTGAGCCGGCTAGAATGACATACCTGTCAGACTGGGCCAGCAGTGTACATAATGAGAGAAGCAACAGGAGGAGAAAATCTGCTTTACCTACCCTCACCAATCTATTTGCTACAGATGCATCATTGACAGTATTGGCAGGAGTGATCCAACATTTGAACAAGGAGCAGCAGTAGCCACTCGGACCCTTAATCCTGCTTTGCCATTTAATAAGATGCTGGCTGATCGGACTGTAGCCTCAACTCCACATTCCCACCTACCCCTCACCACCTTACTCCACATGCCCATCTACCCCTCACCCCCTTGCTTATCCACCTCCACTTGAAAAATATTCAAAGTTTCTACTTCCACCACCTCAATGTCTTTGGAAAGTTCTTCCTCATGACCCGCAGAAAAAAATTCTCTTCACCTCCGTCTTAAATGGATGATCCTTTATTATCAAACAGTGGCCCCTAATTCTAGATTCTCCCAATTCCTCTCTACATTCACCCTATCAAGACCCCTCAGGATCTATTGTGTTTCAATCAAGTCACCTTTTACTCTTCTAAACTCCAATGGGTACAAGCTTAGCCTGACTAAACGTCGCTCAGAAGACAGACAGCCTGCTTATTCCAGGTATTAGTCTTGTAAACCTTCTCTGCTTCCTCTACAATCCAATAATCACTATATAGATCTTGTGAATGCAGCTTACAACAGACAGAGCGAAATGATCCCATGACCAATGGATTAGATCAAAGCTCTGAGTCATGCCACGTCCAGACCAGAATGGTGGTGGATAATTACACAGCTAACCCAAGGCAGCAACTTTGCAAATATTCTCAAACCAGATGGAGGAGCCCAGCACATCAGTGCAAAGACAAGGCTGAAACATTCAAGAAGATCTTCATCCCAAAATGCCATTCATCTCTGCCACCTCTTCAAATCTCCAGTACCTTAGATAGTCTTTGACTAATCAAAATTTTTGGACGAAAACAACAAAATATAATAAAGGAAACACCATGGATGTTGTCTATATGGATATGAAGAAAACATTTGACAAAGTACCACATAAAAGGTTGTACGAAGCTCATTCAGGAGCAAGGAGAGAGTCAGCTTGGATGAAAATGTAAGGACACGCAAGTAGTGGTAAATAGTAATTTTTCGGATTAGTAGACGGCTCCCCAAGGGTCAATGCTAGGGCCATTGCTCGAGGCACAAATGATGGATATTGGAATTCTAAAATAAAGAAAAATTTCAAATCTGGCCAGTGATACCAAACAGCGGTATGGTAAATAGTGAGAATGATACCAACCAACTGCAACAGGACATAGATAACCTAGCAGAATGGCAAACTAGTTGGTCGATGGAATTAACCTAGCAGAATGGCAAACTAGTGGTCGATGGAATTAACCTAGCAGAATAGCAAACTAGTGGTAGATTGAATTTAAGACATTGAAGGACGAGGCGATATATTTTTAGCAAGGGAGATAGGGACACACAACATGGTACATTTTTAAAGAGCATGCAGGAACAGAAAGATCTGGGGGCTCATGCACATGAATCTTTGAAGATGTCAGGATATTAAGGGAGTGGTTAATAAAGCATATGCGATATTGAACTTCATAAATACTGTGTTATGATCTGGATAGAGACCAATAACTCATTTTTAAAAATTAACTCAAACTTCTAGTTAATACCTTAAAGAATGACACATTTCATGTTTTAAGCCTTTTACTGTACCAAAACATAAAGCATCAATGACGAAACACTATCTTTGTAGGAAACCTTAATTTAAACGTTTCTTTTTGCACAACAAAAGTACACTTCACAGATAAACATTACACTGTTCTTTATGTAGACATTAAGTTCCCCTGGAACCAGTCTAAGGAGATGATAATAATAATAATAATAATAATAACCTTATTGTCACAAGTAGGCTTCAATGAAGAAACTGTGAAAAGTCTTTAGGCGCCACATTCCGGCACCTGTTTGGGGAGGCCGGTGCGGGAATTGAACACGCACTGCTGGCATTGTTTTGCATTACAAGTCAGCTGCTTAGCCCAGTGTGCTAAACCTGCCCAATTATTGGAAGCCAGGGGTTTAATTCTGTTCATTTCCTTCCTCAGTCTGGAAACTTCTAATATCAGAATTGTTTTTCAAGAGCAAGATTTATTCCCTTAGAGATCCTTCCTCTAATGCAAACTAGGTGAATCTTCCAGACTAGTTTACACTCCTCATGAATTTGATCTTTCGATCCAAGCACAAGCTCCCAGCCACATGCTTGTGAGATAAACCACAGTGTCATGCTACCGACAGCTGCTCTCCCTCTCCCAGATCCTGGCAGACTAACATTATCTCAGTTTTGAGGGCTATCTTGGACCCTCCCTGTCTCAACGCCCATATCCTTGACAACGTGCATCTCATGGGCCTTGCTCATCATTGAGACACCAACTCTCATCTTGAAAGTAAATGGACAATTAAAAATGGATGTTAAAAAAGCAAGGAAATAATGCTGAATTTGAGCAAAATCTCTGATTCAGCCACAAGTAGAGTATTGCATCCAGTTCTGGTCACCACATTTTAGAAAGGCTGTTATGAGGTTGGAGAGGTGATTTACTAAAATGGTTCATTGGATGATAAATTCTAGCGGAAAGGTTAGATGAAGAAGCTCTGATTATTCCCCATGGAGCAAAGGAGAATGTTAGGATGAGGGGTGTGGAGAGAGAAATGTGACACTTTTACAATATTATGGCTGGTTTGGAAAAGACAAAGAAAAGCTGTTCTCAAAGTCTAGGGAACATAAATTTAAGGTTTTGGGCAAGAGATGTAGGGGTATTTGAGGAAGAATGTTTCTTTAAACAAAAGCAGCAAGTAGTAATAACCTGGAACTTGTGGCTTGTGAGGTCGGTGGAAGTGGAGACGATCAAAGCTGAGTATTTCTGGCCTGTTTTTTTGGCGTGAATCCCTATTGGGTTAATTAAAACGAGATCTGCTTGCTTCACTGCACCATTCTAGCCATTGACAATTATCCCAATCCATTTAAAATATATATCTTTGTTATTGGTCATGATCACTGGTGTTAGTGATTCTTTCACTTGCTCAAAATACAAGGTTCACAGTAATCAGAAATTCACAGGCCTCACAAGTATGAGTCATTGATAAGAAATGATCGAGTACTACATAAATGACCTGGAGGAAGGTATAGGTGGTCTGATTAGCAAGTTTGCAGATGATACTAAGATTGGTGGAGTTGCAGATAGCGAGGAGGACTGTCAGATAATACAACAAAATATAGATAGATTAGAGAGTTGGGCAGAGAAATGGCAGATGGAGTTCAATCCAGGCAAATGTGAGGTGATGCATTTTGGAAGATCAAATTCAAGAACAGACTATATGGTCAATGGAAGGGTCCTGGGGAATATTGATGTACAGAGAGATCTGGGAGTTCAGGTCCATTGAACCCTGAAGGTGGCAACGCAGGCTGATAGAGTGGTCAAGAAGGCATACACCATGCTTGCCTTCATTGGACGGGGTATTGAGTACAAGAGTAGGCAGGTCATGTTACTGTTGTATAGGACTTTGGTTAGGCCACATTTGGAATACTGCCTGCAGTTCTGGTCGCCACATTACCAAAAGGATATGGATGCTTTGGGGAGGGTGCAGAGGAGGTTCACCAGGATGTTGCCTGGTATGGAGGGTGCTAGCTATGAAGAAAGGTTGAGTAGATTAGGATTGTTTTCGTTGGAAAGACGGAGGTTGAGAGGGGACCTGATTGAGGTATACAAAATTATGAGAGGTATGGACAGGGTGGGTAGCAACAAGCTTTTTCCAAGAGTGGGGGTGTCAGTTACAAGGGGGTCACGATTTCAAGGTGAGAGGGGGAAGTTTAAGGGAGATGTGCGTGGAAAGTTTTTTACGCAGAGGGTGGTGGGTGCCTGGAACGCTTTACCAGCGGAGGTGGTAGAGGCGGGCACGATAGCATCATTTAAGTGGCATCTAGACAGGTATATGAACGGGCAGCAGCAGAGGGAAGTAGACCTTGGAAAATAGGAGACAGGTTTAGATAAAGGATCTGGATCGGCGCAGGCTGGGAGAGCCGAAGGGCCTGTTCCTGTGCTGTAATTTTCTTTGTTCTTTGTTCTATATAATGGAAGTATTATAGAAGTATTATAGAAAGGGTCACTTGCATGACGCCTCAATTTCAGCCTTAACTGATAAGAGAACTTATGTTCTATAGGGGGTGTCAAACTGTACTTGTGAAATGCGTCACCTACATAATTACCAGAATTGTATCTTGTGTGCGCCTGTCATGTAGCGGATTTTTAAAGATATTTCACCTGATAAGTCATATTTCAGGGCCTCACATCGGTGAGCCCAACTTTATTAAAATGAACGCCTTATATGTTCAATTCACGAAAGGTAAATAAGACATAGGTAATTAGCACTATTGAATGGATCAGAAACAAAAACCTAGGCCTTAATTTTTTTTTTAAAGAAAATAACTATCTAGCTTAAGCTGCTCTGCAACAGAAGCTATGGAGTTAAAATGCCGAGTGTGAATTTGGTATGACTTTTTTTTTTAAACCTACCTGTAAACCTTTAAAGGGCCAATTTCTGTACAAAAAGTTGGAATCTGTCTGGAGGTTATTGTGCTTGGATTGTGACATATTTTCTGGGTTGCAATATCATCCTCTTCGAGTTGATTGCAGTTCATGCTAACTGCATAGCTTCCCCTTTTTTTCCCATCAAAAAAAAGCAAAATACTGCAGATGGAAAGCGGAAATAAATATAGAACGTGCTGAAAAACTCAGGATAAGTAGCATCGGAAACAGAGTTACCTCAACGGTTTCTTCCTCCACAGATGGTGCCATTACCCTTTTTGATCTCGACTTCAAAATATAATGCAAGGAAGCTTCCACCCCTTTGGGTCCTCATATAAATGCTGCTCCTCCTTTAGCCTGAATGCTTACCAACACAGAATATCCAGCAGAGGGCAGGAGAATGGAGTTGCTAATTGGCTGTTGCGGGGAAAATTTACATCAGTGCATTGCGGTCACTCTATCCAGAAAGTGTACCTCAGCAAGACATCCTCTGTGTTCAAGTGAAGGCAAGCATCCAGCAGAGGGAAGCAGAGCGGAGCCGTTGATTGGCTGTTGCAGGGAAAATTTGCATCAGTGCATCGCGGTCACTGTATCCAGAAGGTGGTTTGTGGAGGAGCAGTTGTCAAGTGTCAATAGGCTTGGGAAATAGGCTACGGCTATTCGGGGGGGGGGGTTTAAACTAATTTGTCAGGGGGGTGGGGAAAATGAGCTGTAGTCCAGAAGCCAGTGTTGAGTGTAGTGAGGTACTGAGGAGGGTATCATGGTCGCAGAAGTGTACCGGCAGACAGAAAGGTGGGTTGAAGTGTGTCTACTTCAATGCAAGGAGCATCCGGAATAAGGTAGGTGAACTTAAGAGCGTGGATTGGTACTTAGGACTACGATGTTGTGGCCATTACGGAGACATGATTAGAACAGGGACAGGAATGGTTGTTGGAAGTTCCGGGGTATAGATATTTCAGTAAGAGTAGGGAAGGTGGTAAAAGAGGTGGAGGAGTAGCATTGTTATTCAAGGATAGTTTAATGGCTGCCGAAAGGCAGTTCGAGGGGGATCTGCCTACTGAGGTAATATGGGCTGAAGTTAGAAATAGGAAAGGACCGGTCACATTGTTAGGAGTTTTCTATAGGCCCCCAAAGAGTAATAGAGATGTGGAGGAAGAAATTGCAAAACAGATTATGGATAGGTGTGGAGGTTTCAGGGTAGTTGTCATGGGTGACTTTAAACTTTCCAAATATTGATTGGAACCTCTATAGGTCAAACAGTTCGGATGGGGCAGTTTTTGTACAGTGTGTGCAGGAGGGTTTCCTGACACAATATGTGGATAGGCCGACAAGAGGTGGAGCCACATTGGATTTGGTACTGGGTAATGAACCGGGCCAAGTGTTAGATTTGTTTGTGGGAGAGCACTTTGAAGATAGTGACCACAATTCAGTGTCTTTCACTATTACAATGGAGAGGGATAGGGCCAAACAGCAGGGCAAGGTTTATAAATGGAGGAGGGATAATTATGATGTGATTAGGCAATAATTAGGGAGCATAAGATGGGAACAGAAACTGTCAGGGAAAGGCACAAATGAAAAGTGGAGCTTGTTCAAGGAACTAATACTGAGTGTCCTTGATAGGTATGTCCCTGTCAGGCAGGGGGGAAATGGCTGTGTGAGGGAACCATGGTTCACAAAAGAGGTTGAATGTCTTGTCAAGAGGAAAAAGGAAGCGTATGTAAGGATGAGAAAACAAGGTTCAGTTGGGTTGCTTGCGGGTTACAAGGTAGCAAGGAATGAGCTAACAAAAAAAACAACAAAAAAAGGGCTTAGGGGAGCTAGGAGGGGGCATGAGAAGTCCTTGGCGGGTCAGATCAAGGAAAACCCCAAGGCTTATGTGAGAAATAAAAGAATGACCAGGGTGAGGCAAAGGCCAGTCAAGGACAGTAGTGGGAACTTTTGCATGGAGTCAGAAGAAATAGGAGAGGCGTTGAATGAATACTTTTCTTCAGTGTTCACCAAGGAGAGGGGCCATGTTTTTGAGGATGAGAGGGTGATACAGACGGGTAGGCTAGAGGAGGTAAATGTTCTGAGGAAGGATATATTACCAATTTTGAAAAACCTTAGGGTCGACAAGTCCCCTGGGCCAGATGGGATATATCCAAGGATTCTTTGGGAGGCAAGGGATGAGATTGCAGAGCCTTTGGCTTTGATCTTTGAGTCCTCACTGTCCACGGGGATAGTGCCAGAGGACTGGAGAGTGGCGAATGTTGTTCCTCTGTTCAAGAAAGGGAATAGGAATGACCCTGGTAATTATAGGCCGGTTAGTCTTACTTTGGTGGTTGCTAAGTTAATGGAAAAGGTCCTTAAGGATAGGATTTATGACCATTTGGAAAGATGCAGCTTAATCCGGGATAGTCAACACGGATTTGTGAAGGGTAAGTCTTGCTTCACAAATTTGATTGAATTCTTTGAGGAGGTAACTAAGTATGTAGATGAAGGGAGAGCAGTTGATGTCAAATACATGGATTTTAGGAAGGCTTTTCATAAAGGTTCCCTATGGTTGGCTCATGAGAAAGTAAGGAGGTGTGGGATAGAGGGAAATTTGGCCAATTGGATAAGTAACTGGCTGTCACACAGAAGACAGAGGATGGTGGTGGATGGAAAACTTTCAGACTGGAGACCAGTTACCAGCGATGTACCACAGGGGTCAGTGCTGGCTCCTCTGCTATGTGATTCTTATCAATGACTTGGAGGAGAGGGCTGAAGGGTGGGTCAGTAAATTTGCTGATGACACCAAGATTGGTGGAGTAGTGGATGAGGTGGATGGCTGTTGTAGGCTGCAAAGAGACATTGATAGGATGCAGAGCTGGGCCAAAAAAATGGCAGATGGAGTTTAACCCCGTTAAGCGCGAGGTGATTCATTTTGGTAGAAAAAAATTTGAATGTGGATTACAGGGTCAACGGCAGCGTTCTGAGGAATGTGGAGGAACAGAGTGATCTTGGGGTTCATGTCCACAAATCTCTGAAGGTTGTCACTCAAGTGGATAGAGCAGTGAAGGAGGCCGATAGTGTGCCAGCGTTTATTAACAGGGGGCTTGAGTTTAAGAGCCATTGGGTTATGCTGCAACTGTACATGACCCTGGTGAGACCACATTTGGAGTATTGTGTGCAGTTCTGGTCACCCCACTGTAGGAAGTACGTGGAAGCATTGGAAAGGGTGCAAAGGAGATTTACCAGGATGCTGCCCGGTTTGCAGAATCGGTCTTGAGGAAAGGTTAAGGGAGCTAGGGTTTTTCTCTTTGGAGCAGAGGAGGATGAGAGGCAACTTAATAGAGATTTATAAGATGGCGAGGGGGTATAGATAGAGTGGACGTTCAGAGACTATTTCCTTGGATGGATGTAGCTGTTACAAGGGCGCATAACTATAAGGTTCAGGGTGGGAGATATAGGAGGGATGTCCGAGGTAGATTCTTTACTCAGAGAGTGGTTAGGGTGTGGAATGGACTGCCGACTGTGATAGTGGAGTCGGACACTTTAGGAACTTTCAAGCGGTTATTGGATAGGCACATGGAGCACACCAGAATGACGGAGTGGGATAGCTTGATCTTGATTTCGGACAATGCTTGGCAGAACATCGAGGGCCGAAGGGCCTGTTCTGTGCTGCACTGTTCTATGTTCTATGTAGAATATGATTGACTATTCATCAGATGTTGCTGTTGGTAAGTCTTGATCCTACTTGGCTCTGCCTGAAAATCCTGTCTCTAATGAAAGACAAGTGACAGCCCTACCAGGGGGACCAGAACATGGAGCAATTGATGTAGTTTTATAAAACAATGCATTTTATTCGTTCATGGGATGTCAACATCTCTGGAAAGGCCAACATTTGTTTCCCACCCCCAATTGCCCTCAAGAATATGGTGGTGAACCACCGCATGGACACCTGCAGTCTGCGATGTGAGGTACTCCCAGACTGGTGTTAGGGAAGTTCCAGGATTTTCATCTGGCAATAATAAAGGAATGGTCATGAATTTCCAATTCAGTACAGTGGAAAGTTTGGAGAGGAATTTGAAGGTGGTGGTGCAACCTGCACAATTTTGGACTGTGGGAGGAAACCACGCAGATGCAGGGAGAGTGTGTCAACTCCACACAGACAATCGCCCAAGGACACAATTGAAACCGGGTCGCTGGTGCTGTGATGCAGCGGTGCTAACCACTGTGCCAATGATTACCCCCAGATGCAAATAATGGGGCAATTCAACAATAGTAATTCTGTTGAATATTAAGGAGAGGCAGTTGGACATTCTAGTTACAGATAGCTGTTCCCGGGCACTTTCATGACATGAATATTAGCCACAAGCATGGGGATACACAATTTATACAATGAGGTTTTAAATTCAGTTTGTCCTTGACAAGAACAGAAATTATTGAATTAATTGTAAGAAGGAGAGTTCATACATACAAAATGCAAGGAAGCAAATCAGCTTTAATTTCAGGAGTGTGAAAGGAAATAGGGTCATTTAGCAGTTATGTTTGATGTTCAGTTTGTACTAAATCAACATCTTGATGAAGTCACTGCAGAAAATGGGTTTTAAATTTCATTTGCATAGATTATTACATTTAACACCTTTAAACAATTAGGACAATGCAGCGGTGACTATGCAATCATCACACAAATTGTTAAAATGTGTGCAAGTTTTGTTCTAAAAATGTAATTTCTCCTGAATTGGGAACGATGTGAAAAACTGGGTACTATATATACACCAGTGTGGATTGCACATACTAAATGTGCACATGAACCATGCACACCTTTCATATGAATAAAACTGTATTTTATGACCCAATTAAAGATCACAAATCCCTACAGTGCAGAAGGAGGAAATTCGGCCAATCGAGCCTGCACCGACCCTCTGAAAGAGCACTCTTCCCAAACCCACTTCCCCATTCTATCCCAATAACCCCTTAACCTAACTTACACATCCCTGGACAGAAAGGGGCAATTTAGCTTGGCCAATCCACCTAACCTGCACATCTTTGGACTGTGGGAGGAAAGCGGAGCACCAGGAAGAAACCACGCAGACATGGGGAGAAAATGCAAACTCTCCACACAGTCATCCAAAGCCGGATGAACCCGGGTCCCTGGTGCTGAGAGGCAGCAGTACGAACCACTATGCCACCCATATATGCTCCCAAAAGAAAACAAAATCAAAGTATGTTACTAAAATTTGACTTATTCTGAATAATATAGTGGATGAAATGCTGTAAAAAAGTATTTGAATCCTTGATATTTCTGTTAAATTTTGTATTCATTGCTCAACAGCCACACAAAAAAAATCAATCCAAAGAAAGAGAAAAGGATAGGCTTTAAAATAAGTGAAAGCTTTACAAATTATGAAATTTGTATGCATAAAGTAGATACTGGTGCCGTTATTTGTAGTTTTATACGACATGTTCACTTTTGAATTATCTGCAGGCGGTAATGCAGTGTGTTTATCTTACTCGGCAATTTAAAACTAAATGTTACTTATTAAATGCTCACAATTAAGGAACCTCCTGGAGTCGAGGCTAGAAGCAAATTTAGAAGTGTGTGCAAACTGAAATGCTGCATTCCAATTGTTTCAGATCAATCATTAAATCATAGGTATTTTGAGAACCAGTTTGGCCCCACATTACAGATCACAGCGTCTCCAAGTGGGATGATTCTGTGAAAGTACAGCCACCTCAGGAATCTGCACCTCCACCATGTCACCACAGATTAGGTGCTAACCAACGTCATTGGATAGTATCCACCCCCATCACTGGTCTGCTGGATGCGCTGCAGTAAAACACAATCAGAAAGGACAGCAGCAGCCACATGGGAAAGTTCCCACTTTCAATTTCCTTTCCAGGTCAGGTATTATTCTAATTTAGAAAAAATATCACTATTCTTTCATTATTATTGAGTTACATAGAACATAGAACATTACAGCGCAGTACGGGCCCTTCGGCCCTCGATGTTGCGCCGACCTGTGAAACCATCTGAAGCCTATCTGACCTACACTATTCCATTTTCATCCATGTGTCTATCCAGTGACCACTTAAATGCCCTTAAAGTTGGCGAGTCTACCACTGTTGCAGGCAGGGCGTTCCATACCCCTACTACTCTCTGAGTAAAGAAACTGCCTCTGACATCTGTCCTATATCTACGTTCGTGAAAGTCTCGATCGAACATGAACTTGAATAATGTCTTAAAAGTGAGGAAATGTTCCAGGATGTTTCACAGAAGCATTGTTAAAAAAAGTACATTAATAAGCACAAGCCACATGAGGAGATGTTAGGTTAGATGACCAAAAGCTTGATCAAAGAGGTAGGTTTTAAGGTGTGTCTGGAAGGAGGAAATGAGGTGGAGAGATGGAGGAACAGTAGAGCTTGGTGGTGCCATGACAACTGAATGCATGGCCATTAATGCCAGAGTCATTATGATTGGGAATATACATGAGGCCTGAATTAAAAGAGCACAGCTGTCTTGGAGGTTTTTGGGGGCTGGAAGAAATTACACAGATAGAGAGGAGCAAGGCCATGGTGGGATATGACAAAACAAGGATGGGAATTTTGAACAAAGAATACTACAAAACAGGAACATGCCCCTCGGCTCTCTAAGCCTGCGCCAATCATGATGCCTGTCGAAAGTAAAACCTTCTGCACTTCCAGGGTCTGTATTCCTCTATTTCCATCCTGTTCAAGTATTCATCAAGATGCCACTGAAACAGCACTATCTTATCTGCTTTCAGCATCTCCGCCTGCTGAGTGTTCCATGCACTCAACACATCTCCTCTAAGCTTGTGCTCTAGTAATTGACTTTCCACATTGGGTAAAAAGCGTCTGACTATCTACTCAGTCCATACTACTCATAATTTGTAAACTTCTTTCAGGTTGTCCCTCAACCTTCGTTGTGAAAACAATCTGAGTTTATCCAACCTCTCCTCAAAGCTGATGCCCTCGAGACCAGGCAACAGCCTGATAAACCTCTTCCATACCCTCTCCAAAGCATCCACATCCTTCTGGAAGTGTGGCGACCAGAATGGTGCAAAATATTCCAAATGTGGCCTAACCAAGGTTCTGCTCCGACCGATGAAGGCAAGCATGCTTCTTGACTGCCTTGCGGGTCGGTCTAGCGCAGTTGGCTATACAGCTGGTTCATGATGCAGAGTGAGGCCAGCAGCGCGGGTTCAATTCCTATACCGGCTGAGGTTATTCATGAAGGCCCACCATCTCAACCTTGCCCCTCTCCTGAAGTGTGGTGATCCTTAGGTTATACCACCTCAAAGGGGAAAGCAGCCTATGGTCATCATGACTTTGGCGACTTTACCTTTATCCACCGGAGTTGCCACATTGTGATCTGTGGACCTGTACGCCTCTCTCTGCCTATCAATACTGCTAAGGGTTCTGCCATTTACTGTCTAATTCCCACCTGTATTAGACCTTCCAAAGTTCATTACCTCACATTTGTCCGGATTAAACGCCATCTGCCATTTCTTCGCCCAAGTTTCCAACCGATCTAAATCCTGTCGTATCCTCTGACAACCCTCTTCACTATCTGCAATTACACCAATCTTTGTCATCTGCAAAAGTCAATACTTGCTTCACCGGGAGCCGACATAAGCCAGCAAGCACAGGGGCGATAGAGGAAACGACATGCTGAGAGTTAAATCAAGGGCAACAGAGTTTTGGATGACCTCACGTTTAGAGCATAGAACATGGGAAGCCAACCATGAATGCGTTGTAATAGTCCAGTCCAGAGGTAAGAAACCCTATGGGCAGCACGGTAGCATGGTGGTTAGCATAAATGCTTCACAGCTCCAGGGTCCCAGGTTCGATTCCCGGCTGGGTCACTGTGTGTGCGGAGTCTGCACGTCCTCCCCGTGTGTGCGTGGGTTTCCTCCGGGTGCTCCGGTTTCCTCCCACAGTCCAAAGATGTGCGGGTTAGGTGGATTGGCCATGCTAAATTGCCCATAGTGTCCTAAAAAAAAGTAAGGTTAAGTGGGGGGTTGTTGGGTTACGGGTATAGGGTGGATATGTGGGTTTGAGTAGGGTGATCATTGCTCGGCACAACATCGAGGGCCGAAGGGCCTGTACTGTTCTATGTTCTATGAAAGATACAAATCTAACACCAATATGTGAACATTAAACTCTGCGCAGTTGGAGAAAGGTCAGTGTTGTCTTCAGGGAAATTACAGATGGATAATAACTAAGACCTTGAACAATTTTAAAATATCCAAAACTCTTTTACAAGATCAAAGGTTTTCAGAGCTGTGTCGAACCTAGGCCTGAAGTATGAAGTAGAAAAACTTTTGAACCTAGACTTCAGACATGGACACCCAAAACCAGTGGCAAAATACTTGCCACCGAATTACATAGTAGGTATCAACTATTATTGTGGATCAGCAAATCAAGTTCTTGACAATTGCATATGGAACCATGAACACTTTTAGAAAAATATATAGCTTGTTAAATTGTTATGGACAAGGGAGAGAATTGAACTGAAAATCCCAATTCCCTTTGGTCCATAATCAGTCTCGTTCAATTTTGATAAGGCCCTTGTCTATTCCCTGTTCTCATCCCCAACCACTGCACAGTCCATTAGAGTTGGGTCAATTTTAAAGTCAGCAGCAGCAGACTTTCCAAGAGGAGTGTGCGACTAAATAATACCCTTTGTTTAAATCCATAAAAGATCTATCACTATTTCAGTCACACAACACACGTCCAACATAGATTAAATTAAAGAAAGGCACTTCTGCACATAATAAATTCAAACATAATGGTTCACAGTTCATGGGCCCTTCAGAGTCCAGTGAAGGAGGAAGCCTTTCCCAATCGCGAATTGAAGTTCAGGCAAACTCAGATGGCTGGGGTCAAACCCAGATTAGTCAGTGTTCCTTTGCAGTAAAGGCTGTTCAGCAGGTCATGTAGACAAATGGTGATAACCTTTGTACCAGAACCTTTGTACCAGGAGTCCAATTTCATACAGACAAATTTGGAGTTCTTCAAAAACAGTTTGGAGGAGGCTTTTAAAAGACTTTAAACCTCACAAGATGACGCAGCCCTTCTTCACAGCTGTGATGCTGTTGTTGGTTTTCCATAGACTGCCCAATCTCTCAATTTTTGGAGAAAGGGATTTCAAAATCAGAGAGCAGTTTTGATCACATGATTAATGGCCATTGGTACAAAATGGAAGACAAATTTTGATCTTTCCTAGTGAAGCAGGAGTTCCAGTCATGTTGTCAAAAAGCCAGGTGTACTACAAAAGGTTGATAATGGTCTTTAACATTTCATTGTGGATGCTTTGTCTCGATAGCACTAGTTTGTTACATGGCAGACTTGGAGTCAGAAAGTCTGTTTATACTGCCTGCCTTCTGGAGTAAGCCATGATAATAGCCGGTGTGAAATTCCAGAGGCAAGTGCTGTGTAGGCATGTCCCTTCAAGGAAGACCCCTGCCCATTACAATCCAAAATATGACTTTCCAGAAAGCTTGCTCGGCTGAAGATGCAAACGTCGAGTGAGTGGCCCCCTCAACAACCTGCTTATAATTAATCAGGTCCATTTTAAAAGAAATACAGGCAGGAATTCTCCAGTCTTTGGGATTCACTTTTCCTGCAGGCAGCGCACCTAGGTTTCCCAGCGGCATGGGGCTGTTACAATGGGAAATCCCATTGACAAGCGGCGGGAAGATGGAACACTGCTGCCAGCGAATGGCTCGCCGCCGAGAAACACGCAGCTAGCGGGCCGGAGAATCCGGAACACATTCTTCAAACAATTGTAATATCTTCATGCCTACACAGGTCTGACAATATTAATGCTTTTAGTTTCTTCTCCCAAACTGTAAAACACGTATATAAAATGAAATGATTGCAGAGAATATTAATTCAAGTCAAAAGTGCAACAGGCTGGCAACATCCCCATATGTGGCTGATGATGGTGTCTACCTCAGTGCTGTTCCACTGAGAAATTTCCATTGGTTCTGGCTCATTGTTCTTCTGTCCATTTAAATTGCTACATATCAGTTTTGCCACAAGGAACATTTTGAGAGCTGCAGCAGTCAAGCTTCAATGTATTCAGGTGTCCTGCCTCGTCTTTGCAGGAACAGCAGGATCTCTGCCCTTGAAGCGATAATTAAGATGCTCATTACAAAGCACAGCATTTGTTAAATGTTCCCAGTGAAATCTCCCACAGCTAATCACTTTCGAGTAGGTATCACCAAATGGCAGTGTATTACTCCTTTCTATTTTGCGAGAAACAAATTTCGCACTGCCCCCAGTTTTTCTGCATTTCTCCAGATACTTAATCCTTACTGACACACAGTTCCACATGTACCTTCCAAGTCCTTATCCACCGCAAGCAAGTGGCAACTCTTGACGTGTCTGCCTGGATAGCTGGAAGGCTATTCAATTATAGAAGCTATCACAGCTGAGCCTGATACCACATCCACCGGGTGGTCCACATTTCCGTGCAGGGGTCACTGGACAGTGAGCTGGAATGTGAAATACAGGCTACTGTAATTTCCCCTCCTTCGTTGTCAGGAAAAGAGGCCGCTGCAGTCCCCCCCCCCCCCCCCCCCACCCCGCCCCAGCGGTCAAACCCTGCTGAGCTCAACTATTGCAGCACTGACTAATGATGAGTCATGCAACCTTTGCAAACTATCTGGGAAATTCTATAACATGTTCGAAGCATTTGCTTGAAAAAGTGATTTCCACCCCCCAGAAAGCATAACTCTAACGATAACCGACAACATTAAACATAGGAAACCATCTCAGCGCACACATTGCACTCGGATTTGCGTCAGAAACACTTGAACGTTAAATGATCATTGAATTGATCTACCTTTTCAAATAAACATATTCTTCCCACCACCACAAGATGTGAAACAATCGTCTGGTGTTGTTTACACAGTAAAACATATTCTTCCCACCACCACAAGATGTGAAACAATCGTCTGGTGTTGTTTACACAGTAAGAACAAAGCTCATTCCGAAAATATGGAAACCCGAATCAGCAGTCCACAAATTACAGACCAGAGCAGTCAGGAAGGTGTTAATAAGACTTGAATTGAGCACATTTTGGTGCCAATGACCTCATCATAACAAAAGCGCCCACAGAATAGATCAGATTCATCTCAATTAAACTCAACTTGCGTCCATTAAAACCTGCATTAACATCTAAATTGTGTTTGAATTATTCCACAACAAATCACCCCCACCTCAGAATTTAGAGTCAGCACAGTGCTTGTATGCACTAGCACAGTGATGCACGCAGTTGACCAGGAATACACACATACTGACGGCCAGCAAATCGAGAGTTATCACAGGTTGGGAGAAAGCTCAAACCACTATAGCCTCATTCATGTTCAACATAGACTTAAATAAATTAGTGGCTTCTGCTTTATTAATTTAAACTTACTGCCGCAGAATCACAGAATAATACAGTGAAGATGCCCTTCGGCCCATCGAGTCTGCACCATCTGCAATAGCGTTACATCTTGTTTTACCAAGGGAACTAACTGTGCATTTTCTGTAAAGGGAAAGAAGTGGACCTCCAATTTGTTAATTTTACAATTGGTTACAGATAGACACATTGTGCATTCAAAGCTGTAAAGTCATTGTTTAAAACCAATATATAGACAATTACAATAAATTCTTTAATAATAATCAACAAAATACTGCAAATTCTGGAAATCGGAAATAAAAACAAAATGCTGGAAAAGTCTGGCAGCATCTATGGAGAGAGAAATAGCTTTAATATTTTGAGTCCATACGACTCTTTGGGGCTAAAGGGAGGGAGAAATGTGATGGATTTTACACTGCATGAGGGAGCAAAGCCGGTCAGGGATAGATGGAAACCGGGAGAACATCAAAAGGTGCATAGGGCACAAGATAGAGGAAGCGTTCTTGGCAGTGTGAAGGGCTATATAAGATGCTAATAGTGGCATAAAGGTAAGATAGCAGAATGTGTTCATGGAAGAACAGAGGTCCATGCTCAATTAAAGCAAAATTGAAGGATAAGTGACAGCTGGCTCAGTTAGGGAGAGAGAGGAGGGTTCTTGCATTGGGACAAAAAATGTTTTCGATAAAAAAAGGGTCACGGTGGAGAAGGGTCACAAGTCTAAAGTTATGGAACCAATGTTCGAGTCCAGAGGGATGTTACAAGATGAATTGAAGATGTGCTGCTCCTCCAATTTGTGTTGAGCTTCACCGGATCATCGCAGAGGCCAAGGACAGACATGTGGGCCTGAGAGCAGGATGATGAGTTGAAATGGCAAGCAACAGGAAGGTGGGTATCATGGGCTTGTGGACTGACTGAAGTTCTCCACAGTGGTCATCCTGTCCGTGTTTAGTCTCCCCAATACAGATTGAGATCACATTGGGAGCAGCAAACATAGAAGGCCAAATTGAAGGAGATGCAAGCGATTCTTCTTTTTTTAAATATTGAGAACTTTTAATCTGGAATCTCTCTCTCTTTATAAACACATACATACATGGCCACAAGAAAAACTGAAACAAATAAATTAGTGCATTCTGCATGAATAAGCTACCTTTAATAGTCATACTGACCACCTTTTGTATCCATGCACTCATTTCTGGTGAATCAGGTGGACGCTGTGGAATATTGTCATTGGTCTACTAATCCAGAGTCCCAGGTTCAAATCCCACGGCAGTTGAAGTTCGAATTCCATTAAAATCAGGAATTAAAAGTCTGCTGATGACCATGATTTCATTGTCAATTATCATTAAAAACCCATCTGGTCATTAATGCCCTTTAGGGAAGGAAATCTGCCGCTCTGGTCTGGGCTCCATGCAACTCGAGACCTACAGCAATGTATTGGACTCTAAATGACTTTGTAAACCACACCATTCAAGGGTAATTAGGGATGGACAGCCAGGGACGCCTGATTCTCATGAATGAATAAAAGGTGGTATACAGACGTGTACAGTTCCCATTGAGAAAATATTCTTATTTATCTTTTTTTGACACACCCGCAGATCAAATTTCATGTACCGGGTATGTACCCAAACCTTAACAGCTAATTCTAGATGTATGTATCCACCATTGTGTATTTCTAAGAGAATCTTCATCACCTTCCCTTCTGATATGCGCCTGCAACTTTGGGCCTCAGGAGCAGTAACGTGGCCAATGTTTTATAAAGTTTCCCTGTTGCTCCACAGAGTCCAATCTTCTCCAGTCAAAATTAACATGACCCTTCAATGGGACCCCAAGATCAGTTTGCTCCAAGTGTAATACCAGCAACAGTCCGAAGTTAAACCAGATTTCTATCCTACTCTTATCTGGGAAGATCCATAGTGCCTCAAGCCAGAACAATGCTAACGGGGCAATCGCAACAATGAGGCTGGGGGAGCAGGAAGGGAGAATATGAGCATTGTGGTCTGGTTTCAATCTAAAAACTGACAAGCCAGACAAACAGACCACTGGATTATCACTTTGCAGACCACTGGATTATCTGAGTTTGGTCCCGAAGCATGGACCCAAGCTTCTAATCACCTGTTAATTCAATTCTCCACCTTGCTCCCACCCTTACTTTACGATCCTTGGCCTGCTGCAGTCTTCCATCACTCCACATTCAATTCAAGGCACTTTTCACAGCACTTTTGACCAGGCACTTCCCAAAACAGAGTTCAACAATGATGGCAACTTCGACCTCCATTTTTTTTTTTTTTTTTGCTGGGTTGGCTTCACTCTTTTAGATGACAGTTTTTCAGGATCCTGCCAGTCACACCTCCTCGAGGCACATCTTTTGTTTCTCATCCCATTTCTACTCCCTTTGAACTTACCCCATGAAACCTTTTATCATGCTTTTTCTCTGGGGACCCTCTTTTACCAACCAGCCAACCTTCACGAGCCACGCTGGACAACCTTTGTGACACACCATTTCCATTTACCTTTATATGCGACAGATGAGCCTGCTTGGTGTACATTATCTCACTTCAATCAGGTTCACGGGAGGACACATCAGATGCAGACTTCAGCCTGTTTGTGCAGTCTTCATTTTTCTGAGGATGAAAAATCCAGCCTTGCTTGTGTAGGTCGTTGTGGTGGGCAAAGCAGCAAAATGCTCATTTTACTCAGCATTGGATACTCCTCGGAAACGCGAGAACTGCACACAGTACTCCAAATGTGGCCTTACCAAGGTTTTGTACAACTGCATCATCAACTCACGGCTCTTAAATTCAATCCCTCCGCTAACGAACGCTAGCACACCATAGGCCTTCTTCACAGCTCTATCCACTTGAGTGGCAACTTTCAAAGATCTATGAACATAGACCCCAAGATCTCTCTGCACCTCCACATTGACAAGAACCCTACCGTTAACCCTGTATTCCGCATTCATATTTGTCCTTCCAAAATGGACAACCTCATACTCGTCAGGGTTAAACTCCATCTGCCACTTCTCAGCCCAGCTCTGCATCCTATCTATGTCTCTTTGCAGCCGGCAACAGCCCTCCTCACTATCCACAACTCCACCAATCTTCGTATCATCTGCAAATTTACTGACCCACCCTTCAACTCCCTCATCCAAGTCGTTAATGAACATTACAAACAGCAGAGGACCCAGAACTGATCCCTGTGGTATGCCACTGGTAACTGGGCTCCAGGCTGAATATTTGCCATCCACCACCACTCTCTGTCTTCTATCAGTTAGCCAATTCGTTATCCAACTGGCCAAATTTCCCACTATCCCATGCCTCCTTACTTTCTGCATAAGCCTACCATGGGGAACCTTATCAAATGCCTTACTAAAATCCATGTACACCATATCCACTGCTTTACCTTCATCCACATGCTTGGTCACCTCCTCAAAGAAGTTAATAAGACTTGTAAGGCAAGACCTACCCCTCACAAATCTGTGCTGACTATCCCTAATCAAGCAGTGTCTTTCCAGATGCTCAGAAATACTATCCCTCAGTACCCTTTCCATTACTTTGCCTACCACCGAAGTACGACTAACTGGCCTGTAATTCCCAGGGTTATCCCGATTCCCGTTTTTGAACAGGAGCACGACATTCGCCACTCTCCAATCCTCTGGTACCACCCCTGTTGACAGCGAGGATTAAAAGATCATTGCCAATGGCTCTGCAATTTCATTTCTTGCCTCCCATAGAATCCTTGGATATATCCCGTCAGGCCCGGGAGACTTGTCTATCCTCAAGTTTTTCAAAATGCCCAACACATCTTCCTTCCTAACAAGTATCTCCTCGAGCTTACCAGTCTGTTTCACACTGTCCTCTCCAACAATATGGCCCCTCTCGTTTGTAAATACTGAAGAAAAATACTTGTTCAAGACCTCTCCTATCTCTTCAGACTCAATACACAACCTCCCGCTACTGTCCTTGATCGGACCTACTCTCACTCTAGTCATTCTCATATTTCTCACATATGTGTAAAAGGCCTTGGGGTTTTCCTTGATCCTACCCGCCAAAGATTTTTCATGTCCTCTCTTAGCTCTCCTAATCCCTTTCTTCAGTTCCCTCCTGGATATCTTGTATCCCTCCAGCGCCCTGTCTGAACCTTGTTTCCTCAGCCTTACATAAGTCTCCTTCTTCCTCTTAACAAGACATTCAACCTCTCTTGTCAACCATGGTTCCCTCACTCGACCATCTCTTCCCTGCCTGACAGGGACATACATATCAAAAACACGCAGTACCTGTTCCAAAACTGGTGGAAACAAAATGGGCATAAGTTACAATCTGAAATTGTTGCTCCCAATATTGAATTCAATAAGTTGTAAAGAGGAGATGCTTTTCCTCTCGTTTTTGGCACCTTTGCTTCGGAATGAGCTTCATTTAAAAAAATACACATTCAAATGTACAAAAAATATGACTGACAAGATGATTGTATAAAATGCTTTGTATACATTTTGGTCAGTGTGGACGTAACTGTTTACATGGTGCGACTATAAAGGAAGTCAGACAGGCTTTGAGTTTAACAAAGAAAGAGGTTGGTATTATTTATATTTAAACCAATCTAAGTAAATCACCAAAAATGGACTCCCAACCTTTGCACACGCAAGGACACAAATACAGATTGCAGCAAGGGTTTGGTTTGTAACATCACTTCTCTCTCTAGCAGCCTGTAATACGAACAATTATTGCATATTCCAATTTTAACTCGATTAGCTCTTTTGAAGGTCTTTTTGTCCAAGCAATTAAAGTCTTTCAGAGCCGCCAGTAGGTGGCACATTTTCCTGGGTGAATTTATTGTATGACTATCTCCTCTCTGGAGGTTGAAATGTATATTGTAATGTAGATTAAAGTCACTTTAGCCTTTTTGGGTTGTGGGGGAGGGAGGGGGGGGGGGGGAAGAGAACACTTCCCGTTTCCCAGCTGATGAATTAAAATCAATATTCGATATAAGCAAGTTTTCAGAGCACAATTAAACACTTTTATGGCAACACCATGTACAGCTATTTGGTTTTTCTTGGTGCATTAATCAGGTGGTCTTCTTTCAGTCCCAGAACTATAGCTCTTTATTTACAATATGAGAGCCCAGAACATCAGTGCAGGAAACAAAGCTGCAGCATTTGTAACCATCAGCCTGAAGTGCTGAGCAAATGATCCATTTCGGCCTCCTCCTGAAACTCATCACGCCACATGATACCAACAAATAGCTCAAGACATTTGATATAGCAAGGGCTATGAGTCCTAACAATATCCTAGTTGCAGTACTCTGTTCCCAAGCTAGCTGCACCCGTAGCCAAACTGCTCCTGTGCAGCAAGATGGAAAATTCCCCAGGTCTGTCTTTCCCAAAAATATCAGGAGAAATCCCAAATCTGACCAAATACCACCCCCATCGGACAATGCGTAATTGCCAGCCAAGTGATGGAAACGGTCGGCAAGAGTGCAATCGTCTGCCAAATTTGAAATCTTTTGACGTTTATTTCACCTTGAGCAATAAAATACTGGAGGGAGTTAAATTTAATAGAAGAGTTCAGCTCCCTGGAGAACCTATCGATTGCTTTATTAATGATCTCTATAGGTTGGCAGCTAGTTGTGAATATGGCGATGCAACGTAGCCTGGACAAGGCTTAGGCAGGATAATAATAATCATAATCATAATAGCTTGTCACAAGTAGGCTTCAATGTAGTTACTGTGAATAGCCCCTAGTCACCACATTCCGGCGTCTGTTTGGAGAGGCCGGTACGGGAATTGAAGCCGCGCTTCTGACATTGTTCTGCATTACAAGCCATCCATTTATCCCACTATGCTAAACCAGCCCCTCCAGGTTAGCTAGACGGTCTGAGCTACGTGAACAACAAGCACTTCATGGGGCAGAAAGCAACCCTCAGTCCACCGTATCAAATCACAAAAATGTCGGGACCAGTCAAATCCGGGAAAGCAATCCCAACCCCAGAACTGCGCAACAGAGTGACCTCGCCAGTGCTGCATTGCAAAGTGCCCTTGCGGGCAAAATCAGTATCCTGCAGGTACTGGACATGCTTCCACGGCAAGTGACAGGGACATTTTAGTAAACTGTGCAAAAAACCCCAGTAT
The DNA here is from genome assembly GCF_902713615.1 of Scyliorhinus canicula. Classification (NCBI taxonomy): domain Eukaryota; kingdom Metazoa; phylum Chordata; class Chondrichthyes; order Carcharhiniformes; family Scyliorhinidae; genus Scyliorhinus; species Scyliorhinus canicula. Next base: position 31,590,957 of record NC_052156.1, read on the forward strand.
TGCACAGACATCCCAACGGTCATTCAGGAGATCGAGACTGAAGACCCAGAAGATGCACAGCCATTCTTGGGAAGTATCAGAGAATGCAGTTCTTCCTATTGGAGTGCGGATACCTTATTAAGTGATTCTGAACTCCCCTCTCAAGACATGCTTTAAAATCTTAATTCAAACAAAGCTTTCCCCAAGCTGTTTACATGAAGGCGCCACCTTCAGGGGTTCCACTCTCCTTTCAGTATTCCTTTTGTTTCGAATTTCCACATGCATCTATACTTGCGTGAAAATTCCTCAGGTACTCACTCCATTGTGCCAAAGACTAGAAATAATGGCACCAAACCTTGCAATTGCTTCAGATGGGTCTTGAGCTTCTCACTAGCCAATTTCACCAATTGCTTCAGTTTTCGATGAACACTGCACCGTTCCACTTCCTGTCTTCTGTTTTATTCACATCTTCCTGGAAACTTCACAGTTTCCATAGCTAGCTGCTCTTTAGTTTCTGGTGTCCTTTTTGGGAAGTCTCTTTTTTGCAGCTCCCTTGTCCTGCTTCTGGCAGGGCTGAGAGAACTGTTTTATCTCTAGCTTCCTCGCTCCATCTGCCCTGGATCCAGTTAAACACAAACCAAAAAGGTCTTCATCATAAAAGGTGGACACTGGTTATTAAGCAACACGTCACAAACTCTCTAACCTCAGTACAGACAGTCTGAACTGAAACCAAGAAACCACATGCACATCAAACACTTTAGTTTAACATGAATCTAACTAGAGTTTTACCCTTCCTTACACAAAAGCACCAAATTAAACTCCCTTAAATCTTATACCTTATTTCAAATATTTAACAATGCAATTATAGATCACTTAAAACTACCTCCGTTTCCTGTCAGAAAGTGCCAGGATAATAAGGCCCTGTATGCCAGTTCCAGTTATTTTGGTGGATACCAAAGACTCTGGAGTCCTTCTAGTGTATTGCCCAACACACTTCACTCTAGCACTATGACCACAGGAGTGTTGCAGTGTATAAAATGCAACTTAAGTTAACTACAACCATGTAGACACCAAGATATTGGCAAAGGTGCTGGCATCAAGGTTGGAATGGTGTCTCCCAAAGGCGATTGGAGAGGACCAGGCGGGGTTTGTGAAGGGAAGGCAGTTGTTCTTTCTCCGGCAGAGGGGAGGGAGATGGCGGGGGTAGTGGCACTGGACGCAGGGAAGGCATTTGATTGGGTAGAATGGGATTATTTTATGACTGTACTAGAAGGATTTAGAATTTGGCCGGTTTGTGGCGTGGGTGCGTCCTATGTGTTCTATGTCCTCTCCATTGTTGTTTGCTTTGGCTACAGGGCCCTTGGCCATTGTGCTGAGGAGCTCAGGGTTGTGAAAGGTGTTGGGGCCTGGAGCATAGGATGTCCCTATACGCTGATGATCTGCTGTTGTATATTTCGGATCCGAGCACGTCTGTGGGCAATATTATGAAGCTGCTCCAGAGTTTCGGACGTTCATGGATATTAATTGAATCCAGGAAAAAACGAGTATTATATGGTCTCCCCGCCGGGAATGGGAGCAGGGATGGGGATGCTGCCATTCTGTCTGGCGGAAAACCACTTTAGGCATTTGGGGGTGTAGGTGGCCCAAGATTGGGCAGGGCTTCGGAATTTCAATTTCACTAGCTTGGTGGGGAGGGTGAAGGCCGACTTGTTGAGGTGGGACAATCTCCCTTTGTTGCTGGCAGACTGGGTGCAGGCAGTTAAAATCAATGTTTTGCTGCGATTCCTGTTTTTATTTCAATGTCTGCCAGACTTTTTAACCCAAGTCATTCTTCAAGGGGGTGGACAAGTTGATCTCCTCGTTCATTTTGGGAGGGGGAGGGGGGAAAGAGGTGGTCAGGATTAGGAGGGGTGGGGGGGGGGGGGTTGTCTCCCAAACCTGCTGTATTATTATTGGACAGCGAATGCAGAGAAAGTTTGGGGTTGGAGGGAGGCTCTGTGGGTAAAGATGGAGGTGGGCTCTTGTAGGGGGTCAGGGTTGCCAGCACGTGCAACAGCTCCGCTCCTGATGGCCCCTGTAAAGTACTCAATGAGTCCAGTGGTGCGGGCCACTTGGAAGATTTGGGGGCAGCACTTTAAGCTGGGGGTCAGGGAGAATGGATGAGGGGTTTTGGGGATGGGACGAAAGAGGAACTAGGGAAATAAAGGATTTGTTCCCTGGGAGTGGGGCGCTTTGTGAGCTTAGAGGAGCTGGGACAGAAGTATGGGTTGGCCAGGGGGAAGGGTCTAGGTACATGCAGATGCGGGACTTTGCAAGGAACATTTGCCCGACCTTCCCAATAGTGCCAGCCTCCTCGTTGCTGGAGGTTGTGCTGTCCGCGGGGAAGGTCAGAGAGGGGGATCGTTTTGGCAATCTACGGGAGGATGCTGGAGGGTGCCCATGGAGGGGGAAGAGCAGCTGGAGAGGAGGAGAGGGGGGGGGGGGGGTGTTAGAAGAGGGACTATGGTGTGAAGTGCTGCGGAGGGCGAATGCCTCAACTTCATGCGCTAGGTTGGGGCTGATACAGCGGAGGTAATTGTGTAGGGCGCACCTTACAAAATCGAGAATGAGCCGGAGGTTCGAGGGACGGAGGATGTCTGTAAGCGATGGTCATATGTTTTGGTATTGACCGAAGCTGGGTAGACTTTGGAGGACGGTGTTCGGTACAATCGGAGGGGTCTTGCATGTGGTTGTGGAGCTTAGTCCTGTAGAAACCCTATTCGGGATATCGGACCGGCCCAAGTTGCAGGCGGGTATGGAGGTAGCTGTCTTATACTTCGCCTCGCTGAACGCTCGGAGGCAGATCTTGTTGGGTGGAGGTCAACTTCTCCACCCTGTGCCTCGGCGAGGCAGGGGGACCTGGAGTTTGAGAGCCTGGAAAAGGTGAAGTTTGAGCTGAAGTGGATGAAGGAGGGGTGCTACAATTGTTGGGATTTGTTTATCATGTACTTTTGGGAATTGATTACCGTTGACTGTTGGGGGTTGGGATTGTTTTTGTATTGTGAAAATGGTGAAAGTCTGTCGAATAAAAATACTATTTTTTAAAAAGTTCAATTACCCACATAGAACTCAGAGTTTCCAATGCAGCAGGTAACAAAGCTTTGTCTTTTCACAATCTTCAAGCATATAAATTCAATTGCCAATGTAAGATTAATAATAAGATTTTATGTAAGTCATCAAAACAAATACACACTTCTGCTTTTTTCTTCAAAACTGCATTTTGTTTAAACAAAGACCAACAAATTCAGCAGAACTGAAAACAATTCTATACGGAGATATTAAGGCTTCCTTACGAATTCAGAGTATAACTTTTATAAAATACAGCTACATTGTGACCAATTGTATGTACACATACGGAATCAATAAAGATCTTGCCAATTTACATGATCACTGACTTAGACACATAATCCAGTCAGGTAAAGTACAGCAAAGATGAAAGGCGACAAATGATCAAATAACATGTAATAATGGCCTGCTTTTCCTATTAATATCTACTAGATACATCAAATAATTTATGTACGTTTTGACAACCACAACATAAGTTGGGGTTTAGTTCTAGTGAGCAGTTTTCCTTTATTTATGCAATTCAAAAGGAGTTTTGCCAATTTTGATGAGAATTACAGAAGACCGAAAAGTTTCAGATCCCTCTTATCTAAAGAGAAAATGTGGAATACAAGATCAACTCTTCTTGAATAATTACGCATCTACAAATAACCTTCCTTCTCCTTTTCAAAGCTGTTTCAAATGTTTGACTGTGCTAAAGACGCCAATTTGAGAATTTCATAGAGCAGAGAGCCAGGAGTTACACGGCAAGATTCCCTCTCCTTCCGCCAACTTCCACACATCCATTCTGCAGTAAATTGTGGAGGAAATTGGATGGAGGCACCTTACTTCGATTCGCCGTTAACCCAATTCTCCATTATAATTTTCTTCCGCCCTTGAGCGTGAATGGCTTACAGCATTCACTATAAACCCACCATCACATAAATGGCATCTAAAAATGGCACCTGAAGAAGGAGCCGTGCTCCGAAAGCTCGTGTTTGAAACAAACCTGTTGGACTTTAACCTGGTGTTGTAAGACTTTTTACTGTATCTAAAAATTGAACATTGGATATCTCTCCTATACCATTCATGAACTGCCTCAATAAAAGATAATCGTCGTACAAAAGGAACCCTTCTCATCAAAAGATGAGTCCTTCGTAATAGGATAGTGAATTCCATCAAACTTTGCTGCTGAAGGAATTGTTGTTTTGCATTTTGGTGAGCAAACCTGCCAAGAACTGCAGCATTCCGGCTGGTGTAGTGGAAAATTTTTAAACCCTTAGCCGGGGCTGGTTTAACAGTGGGCTAAACAGCTGGCTTGTAATGCAGAACAAGGCCAGCAGCGTTGTTTCAATTCCCGTACCAGCCTCCCCAAACAGGTGCCGGAATGTGGCGACTAGGGGCTTTTCACAGTAACTTCATTGAAGCCTACTTGTGACGATAAGCAATTATTATTATTATTAGCTATGAAGCTGAAACACCAGAATGTTGGGTAAAGAGTCATCTTTAAAAAGTTCCAATATCAGAAACTGTCACAGAATCACAGGAAATAACAGGAAGGAGACCATTCAGCCAATCATGTCTATGCCAGCCAACATGAACCAATCCAACCTAAACCCACTTTCCAGATCGTTGTCTGTAGCCGTGTAAGTCAAGTTACTTCCAAGGGAATATCTCCTTTCAGCCTATCTCTTACCCTAAATCTATGTCACCTGTTAATGGACCCCTCAACCAATGGCCTTTCTATCCACTCTAATAACATCAATTGTTTCTCCCCTCAGACTTCCATGTTCCACAGAAAACAACCCTCGTTTGTTAAATTTTTCCTCAAACCGGTAACTACAATTCTCCACCTCACACCACACCCTCAGAAACCTCTTCGGTTTCATCTCGAGTGACAAGCACATCTTTCCTTTAGGACGGTGACAAGAACTTCATGATATACTCCAGCTGCTCCAAACTAATGATTTAGACAGTTCCAGCATAACCTTCCAGTTCTTAGTGCCTCAGCTAAAGCAGCCCGTATGCTTTCTTTGTCATCTCATCCATGTAAGGGCAGCACGGTGGCCTAGTGGTTAGCACAACCGCCTCACGGCGCTGAGGTCCCAGGTTCGATCCCGGCTCTGGGTCACTGTCCGTGTGGAGTTTGCACATTCTCCCCGTGTCTGCGTGGGTTTTGCCCCCACAACCCAAAAATGTGCAGAGTAGGTGGATTGGACACGCTAAATTGCCCCTTAATTGGAAAAAATAATTGGGTAATCTAAATTTATAAATTTAAAAAAAAATTTTTTTTAAAATCTCATCCATGTATCAAGCTACATTTAGGGTTTGGTGGACATGCACTTGAAGGTTCCTCAATCTCTCTATACTTCCCAATGTCCCCAATTTTTACTGCTCTGAAGCTTTTGGACTTCTCAGAATTACTCATATTTGCTCTTTTTATCCCTCCTACTTTTTGGAAATCTATAGTACATTCCCAGTAGCTATTTAGCCCTTTCTTTATTTTCAGTCTAATCCATGTTCCCTCATCTGATGATCCTTCTCCATATCATCCCTTCTCACAGCTAGAATTGTTTTAAAAACTATTTTGTGACCTCCCACCACTGACTCATCTGAAAACCCTGCAACCTGCAACGTTGATTTGCCATTCCTGCCCTTCAGTCAGACAACTGCCAGTAATATCTACAAAGTCATACTTACACCTGTGCTTCTCCCGCCTCGCCTGCCGCAAGAACGCCACGGGCAAGCCGTGCACAATGAAGAACTCCATTGACCTCGGGTGGGATTCTCCGATCGCCGGGCGGACGTGCCAGAGAATCCCACCCGCAGTTTTGATACGCAAGTCCTCCATTAATAGCCAGCCAAGCTGAAATTCATAAATACATTTAAAATTTACATTTGTACAGGACTGGCTAGCTCAGATAAGATTTTGTAAAGTAGAAACAGAAAAATTGTTTCCTTTCATCACGGCAATTGTGTAAACTACAATTTGATTTGGATCTACAAATGAAATAGGACAGTCAATTCCAAGTGAAAAATTAACAGCTTCAATTTGAAACTAGCAGAAAACTGGTGAAATGTATCCTCAAGTTTGCAGTCAAATAAAATAAAAATACAGTCATGCTGTAAATTGGTTTTGATTTTACTTTTTCCACTGATGAAAATAATTGTTTTGGTATTTTCAAGCAGAATAAAAATAGTACATGTTGCCAGGTTAGAGTCATTTATTTTTAATTCACACAATAAGCATTCTCTAAAAAAAACACTTCTTAGCATGACCTGAATGAAGCTTTATAAATTAATTCCTGAAAATTGTTCAAGGAACATGATCATTAAATTTACACAGGAATACTCCACCTGTGAGATGGCATAAATCCGACAGAAACATCCTGAGTAATTGTGAATGTTGCACATGTTCAAATTGGATATTCTGCTTTCAGTTAAAACATCAATCTGTGTGGGTAAAATTTATCCCCATATGTAAACCATTTTGTAGACACCAATGTCTTGCATGGAAAAACTGGGAAGCACTTAACTGCATTTAACAGCGCTCCGTTATTTATACACAAATTAGACAGCAACTTCGGGCAAGCGTAAATGGACAGTGAAACATGTAAGCCAACATACCATTTCAATGCTATGAAGGGTCTTTAATTACATACCAAAACAGCCCCCGGCACAGTTATAAAGCACGGAGTCTCATTCATCCAGATTTTACATTGTTTGAGACTTCAAAACCTTTTCCTTAAACTTTTTTCTTCTTTTTTTTTTAAACCCCACTCAATCCAATCTTGCTTTTCTCTTCCTTCGTTCACTTTGTTCAGCTCATTTGACATTGAATTCACTTTTTCTAACTCTCACTTCCGATTAATTAACAGTCCAGGTTTTGTGGTCAACGGCAAACGAAAAGCAGCATAATTAATTTCACTTACCAGAGACTTTTTTTTAAAAAGGGTTTTTGTACCAGAAGTTGCAGTAATTAGAAATCCATTTTAGCACTGCACCCTCTGTGGGGATTTAAACAGGGCAATCTACAAGGCAGCTCAACCAAACTAAAGAATTCTGAATGAGCAAAGTCTAAACCATGAAGAGCAAGTTGCACTATTTAATTCAATGCTAAATGATTTACAGAAAACAAAACACAGCAGGAAAGAAAGGAGTGCGAGAGAGAGATAGGGAGATAAAAGACAAAAGACAAATGAAAAGGAAAACAAAATTAAAATCGCATGAATGAGACACTTATTCCCACACCACTTGTTTGCTGATATAGCCTGAAGGCTTCAGAGCAAAGTATATAATATAGCTCAAGCATAACTGAGGTGTTGCACTAAAAGCATAGACTTGGATTATATTTTTAATAGCCCTCCCAGAATGCTCACAAATCATCAGAAAATATTTAGACAATTGTAAGCAATGTTATTAGGAATTTAGACAAGTGTTAGAACTGTGTAATATCCATTGGACATGCATACTCAATGTGAACATATTTTATGAATTTGTTCACAGTATGTAGGTATTACCCATCCTTAACTGCCCTTGATATTTGCTAATGGCTCCACAGTCTTCACATTCTGAAGCAATCCATACCCACGGACAACATTCAGGTTTAGGCTAATAAATGGCAAGTACATTTGCACTGCAAAAGTGCCAGGTAATGACCATCTCCATAAAGAGAAAGTAATCATCTTCCCTGGTCATTCAATGGCAATACCATTTATGAATCTCCCACCATCTACAAAGCAAAAGTCAGGAGTGTGATGGAATACTCTCCACTTTCCTGGATGGGAGTGCAGCTTCAGCAACAGAAGAAACTCCACACCATCCTGGACAAAGCAGCCCACTTGACTGGCAACTCACCCTAAATATTCATTCCCTCCACCACCAGCTCATGGTGGCAGAGGTACGTGGCAGAGATATAAACCAAGATGCATTGCAATAAATAACCAAGGTTTTTTCAACAGCACCTTCCAAACACATGGGGCGGGTTTCTCTGGCCCCATTCGCCCAGCAGCAGGAGAATCCCGCTCGAGGTCAATAGAGTTCTGCATCGTATGCGGCTCGCTCGTGGTGTTCCTGTGACAGGAGGGGCGGGAGAATCCAGCCCATGATCTCTACCACTTAAAGCATCAGCAACACAGATCAGATCTCCACCTGGAAAACTCCCCTCCAAAATCGCAGACCATCCTAACGTGAGGTATACTGCTGTTCCTTCACGGTCGCTGGGTCAAAATCCAATAACTCCCTCCCTAACACCACTGCGGGTGTGCCTACAATGTATGCAGTGGTTAAAGAGGACAGCTCACCACCACCTGCACAAGGCCAATTAGATATAAAATAAATGTTGGTCTTGCCAACAGCACCCAGATCCCATGAGGAAATACATTTAAAAATTGCATATCTGGCATTCACATTCTATAAACACTGCACTTAATTGTTCTGCCACTTTCCACAGATGGTTAATAACATTTCCTGCCGTCATTAAATTATCCTCTGACAAACTCGAAGCATCATAGGTGAGCGATTAGAAATATGATCCAAGTCTCAAAGTGCATTTCAGTTGTGCTTAAACTATATTAAATGGTTTGCTCTGAAGCCTTGCAACTTCATTAGTAAAAGTAGGGGTTTAAAAAAAAAATGTTATGGGTAGAATTTACCAGCTGTTCACACCGGTGGGATATTCCTGTCCCACCGATGGCGAACTGATTTCCCGGCGACAAGGGGTGCAGTCAACCGGAAATCCTGTTGACAACGGCAGGACCAGAAAATCCTGCTGGCGGGCCGCCTCTGCCGCCAAAAGAGGGCGGGGTTGCTCAGTAAATCCCGCCCTATATTTTGACTAAAATGGAACTACCTGAAGGCTGGCAATTCTATTCAGGAAATCCTGCCAGCTTGAAAGAAATGAGATATTAACAGCTAGATGGACCCAAGGCAACAATTCCTTTGTTTTTGCTGCTTCTCAATCAAGCTAGAACCCAGATCATACTTATTAACACCAGAATTCAACCCCTTCAAACTCTACCAGACTTTGCTGACCCCAATACTCTAGATCACTCTGGTCCCCTCAGTACTCTTCTATCCCTGGACCCCACTGCTCCAAACATCTGCACCCCACTTCCATTAATTTCAGGATCTCCGAAACTTTCCGTTCATACTGTGTTGGCATTTCATGATTGCCACTGAGCCCCGTTTGCCCTCAGGCTCAACAATCATCAAACTCTTCAATGCTAGCAGTTTCTCCAAAGGCTGCAACCCAATCCTCTGACCTGTACTTAACAGGTCTTTTCTGATTTCTCCTCAAATAGAGCATTCTCGAGCTGGCTTTCTGAATTCCACTCCTCTCTGCTCTGTTCACACAGCAGGTCTCATGCTCTGCACCGACACTTCAAGCTTATGCGTCTCCTGGTTAGTTGTTCTGCATATGGACACGGCACAATGCATTTCACACTTTATGTACTTCATGTTTTAAACTCAAATCAACGGGGAAGGACTGGCACGCATATGGGGAGCTATAGATAGAATCGCAGTTGCAGTAGTTACGCATTTTGTGAAAACGGTGTGGAAGCCATTTATTAATACCTGTCTTTGGAGGATGGAGTAGATCTGGAAAACAAAACTTGGTATTATGTCTAGACAACCAGCTCTCCCCAATGAATCATACAGAAAAAATGGGACATTCCTCCTATGCTTGTGCCAAAAATTATAACATTTGGAAATCTTGATGCATCTTATGCAAGCTGATTTTGAACATGAGAAATTGATGCTAAAATAAAGATGACCGAGTAATCAAATAGAAACAAAATCTCTTTTTGCAGCATTAGTTAAGTAACCGGTTGTAAATTCAGAATGAAGAGAAGTCATTTTCAGAACTGAGGAATTAATTTCATATAACCAGGTGAAATGAAAGAAAATGTGAATGCGTCACACACATCTGTACGTTTTAGCGAAATTTAATTGCTGGGGAGTAAAGTCATAGTGGACTCCAACTTTGTACTGGAAATGGGTCAATTGGTACAAGCAGTAACCAAATCACGAATCTTCCCACTCAAAGCACCTACAAAGGGATAACCTCACAACCTTATTGGCATCCTATTGAACTGATGCACCTCCATTCCCTGGTCTCTGCCAGATCAAAACTCGGCACCACCTTGGTGTTTTCCCTTCAGAATGTCCATTCAATTACAAAATAACCCCTCGCTATCCATGAACTTGTGATGAGACGGGCATCCTTTCTATGTATCAGATTTGCTTTATGGGTGGCAACACAGTACTGCACACTGAAGCCTCTGCATCTGGCTATGGTTTCTACCAAAACGCTGGCTGATGCTTCGCATTCCATGCTGGAAGCATGAGTTTCTAGTCTCTATGGAAGATGTCCAGCAGACCGGTTGGTTATAGTTTGGGTTGAATGGTTTGCGTGAGTTCATTGGTTAGATTTGTGGAGCTAAGTGACGGCACAGCACCACCTTCAGGTGAGGATGCGTAAAGTACCCAATTTAAGTTGTAAAATGGAATGTAAATTCCCCATTCGTAACTTCTTTCTTTCCCAATCCTATTCTCTGCCTTTAAAAAGGTACATTCTACAACAATTATTATATAATTTTTTTGGAAAATATTTTATTAAGGCATTTGTGATTTTACAACAAGAACAGTAAACCATATACAAACAACTATAAACATAGTGCAAAGACCCTCTACCGCCCTCACAGGTCCCACCTTCCTAGAACAGTAATCTAGACAAACCACTCCCTCACCCCTGACGACAGTTAATTTTCTCTAAAGAAGTCAGAAAGCAGCTGCCACCTCTGGACCCGAGCATTGACCCTCTCAGGGCGAACATGATTTTCTCAAGAATGAGAAAACCAGTCATGTCATTGACCCAGGTCTCTGATTTCAGGGGCTTCGAGTACCTCCATGCTAACAGTATCCGTCTCCGGGCTACCAGGGAGGCAAAGACCAATACGTCAGCCTCGCTCGTCCCCTGGACTCCCGGGTCCTCTGACACACTGAAAATCGCCACCTCTGGACTCGGTGCCACCCTTGTTTTTTAACGCCGTGGACATGACATCTGCAAACCCCTGCCAGATCCCCGAAGCTTCAAACATGCCCAAAACATGTGGACATGATTTGGCTCCAAACTTTTCCGGCCCGTACTCAATTTCGGACATAATCAGCCCCTCGGTATATAGGATAAAGTACCCCAACAGTAAGACTGCGTGGTTCCACATTAACCAGCTAAAGGCTTATGGAACACAGTCAAACCACTCACACCATGTCCTGCTAGACGTAGCAGAACAACTCACTCCGCCCACAAGAGACACATTTCCACCCTCCCCCTCACAGACCAGTTCCTCATCGGACTCTACCTCAACTCCTCCCACTGACTCCAGACCACGCCCCGGAACGCCCACAAGCTGCCACAGCAGAGACAGTGACAGTGACAGTGACACTGAGGACAGCCAGAGCACTCCACCCTACAGCCCCCACTTCAACGACTTCGACCCCGACTCCAGTGACCCCATGGAGATCACTTACATTAAAAATCCAGACCCACACCCAAACCCACCACCCAACACTGATGACCCCGACAACCCTCCTTCAAATTTAGACCCCACGATTTGGCACAGGGACAATTCTTGGAGACTTGTCCGAAACGATGAGAGTGACCCCCAGTCACACAATGCAAAAATTGCATGCCTGATCCATACAAGGGTATGGGATCCGGGAGAAGAGGATGACTTGATGTCTGACTCCCGAGACGGCAACCCATTTGCGACCCTGTTCGCAGAGAACAAAGAGAAGTGAGGTGTCCAGATGATGTAAGAAGAGGAACCGCTTGAGAGAAGCGCTGTCCTTTCTGATGGAACCTGCACGCATGTTGGTTATGTTTGTATGTTTGTTTGTTAAATGTTTGATTTGGAGATTGGCCACTTGCTTTTCAGCCGAAAAGCTTGTGACCACCTCACATGCACGTTAGTTTGTCCGCCGATATTTCTGAGAACTTGACTCAGCTGAAATGTCTGGAGCCCAGCTCAACGTTTGACTAGGAGCATCTTGGCTCCCCTTTTTTTTTTTTAGGTGCCCCTCTATTTCAGGAATAGAGGCTGCAATTCCACAATGACTACATTCTTGCCTGTTCATTTCAGGTTGCTCAGGCAGTGGAGAAACGGCATTGAGGACCCGCCCTGACTGAGGACACCCCTTTGGTCAGCTAAGCTCGGGTACAGCACAGCACGCCCTACCTGGGGATCCCATTCAACTCTTACCCATCGCGGCCCATACGCAACTCATTCGACCTTTCATTTCTAAAGCTTGGTTTCATTTTGTTTAAGGTAGCCCTTCGGCCGCCACTCCATATGCTATTTACATCCAGGAACATTTTGGGATGGTAAATTGCAACACTCTGCGAGACGGCTCACACTGGTTTAAGATAAGTATATGCCTGGTCCTAAATCCGCTTTTGAAAAAAAAAATGAGGGAGTCACATGGAGGTGACCATCATAAAAGGAAAATTGGAACAAGAGGACAGATATGCTTAAAGTCAAGATATTAAGCTGAACACTAACAGATAATATGCTTGATCCCTTAGCTTTCGGACGTTCGAGAAAGGAACCAAAGCAACAGCACAGCAAGATCCCAGGAAGGAAAGAGAAGAGACAGAGAAGATGAAGAGCACTCGAATTGCTATGTTTTTAGTTTATGTGGCATCTGTGTGGTTGCGCGTGGACGCAGACCCACTTTCCCACAGTACAACGTTTGCTAACTTCTCCCAAACCCAGACCCCCCCCAGCCCAATCAATGGCAACAGTACCCCGACCTGGTGTACCAGATTTCTGACATGGTACTCCATGTCGTATGTCATAGAATCACTTTTGGTGATCGCAGTTCTCTGTATTATAGTCCAAACCCTCAGGATGAGGAAATGGAGAAGGAGAGCCCACCGCTCTCGTGCCTCAACAGTGTACAGAGTACAATCCCCTATTTTCGGATTCCACCAATCCCCCCAACCCCTTGATGTGTAATAAAGGATTTAATTTTGGTGTGATCTGTAAATAAATACTTTTGCGGATGTATTATAATGTTCTGAGCTCGACTGCCAAGTCAGAAAATGAAATGTAATGATGCTGTTGTGTGAATGATTAAGGGTTTAGAATGTTGTAGAATGTTTAAATATGAGAGGAGAGTAGTTTATTGAGGATAGTTAGGGGTTCACGATTCCAATTGGTAATGCATGTCCCCTTTGACATAGCGCCAAGCAGAAATTGTTAGTTAAAATTTTTTTGCCATATTTGAGGAAAGGATAGAAGCCATGGAACTCGCTGAGGTCAGGGGACCCAAAGACACTATACTTGGGTGATCCTTCATGATTTCTCATGAGGATCACAAGGAGGGAGCATAGCCACCAAAGCTGGCCATTCCCTCAATACAAAATGGAGGAACGCAAAGCTTGCAGGTTAAAATAGACAATGTTTGCAGCACAAACAGGCTGCACCAAGCCAATGTGTATTCTGTCTGCTAAGAGAGCAGACAGCACCGAAACGAACATTCCGTATTCTAATGAGGCAATCTCCGGGATAGTTAACATAGCAATGGAACGATCCCAGGGACAATGGACACAAATAGAGAAGTGAAGGCACCTGAACGCCCGCCCAGTAGCCAAGAGATAGCCTCAGTATTGGGGGGATTCAAACAAATCGACTGGGAAGAGACCCAATCGATTCCCAGCAGGAAAAGGGTCCGCCCAAAAGGGCGCGAAGCCCTAGGACCTATAAAAGACAGGTCCCACACTTAGTTCGTTCTTCTTAACCAGCCCTCCTCTCTGGACCAGCATCTCGACCAGCTTTTGCCAAAGAAGACCTTGAACGAGAGAGAGGAGAGGTTTAGGACAGCAGCCGACAGCAAGTAAGTGTCTCACAACGATCGCTACCAGAGATAGACACTCCTGACCCCTTTTTAACCCGTACCAACCTGAAGTCTGCAGACCAGGCCAGAGCAAGAGGCCTTGTCCCCTGATTCGGCAGTTCCCTTTGAGATAAGTATTGGTGTATTTAGTGGTAGGAATAGTTTAATCATCTTAGCGTGTGCATGGATAGTATTCTAATTGTATTATAATAAACTCAGTTGTTTGAACTTACTAATTGGTGTATGGTTTTATTGCTTTGAACTTGACCTTGAAACTTGTGGCGGTATCTTAATGATACCTGGCGACTGCAGAGCTAAGTAACGAAACAGAGCCAAATCGAGTGTTAAGCACACTCACCCAGAACGAGCAACAGGACGTGACCCTGCTTAACGTATATGCCCAGAGACCTACCTCTATCTCTCCACCCAACACATCCTCCCATTTGTGCTTTAGCCCAAACCGATGCTGCCTCCGCTCTCACATGTTTCCTCCACTGCCCCCAGACTCTTAGAGTCGCCACGACCACCGGGCTTGTGGAGTACCGGGCCGGCGAGAACGGCAGGTGTCGTGATCAATGCCCCTAAACTCGTGTCTTTACAAGGTTCTGCCTCTACTCGCTCCCACACTGACCCTTCCCCCACTACCCACTTCCTAATCATGCCCATATTTGCCGCCCAGTTGCTGAAGTTCAGCAGCGCCAGCCCACCCTCCCCACGCTCCAGCATTACCTTCTTCACTAGCGGGGTTTTACCCGCCCACACAAAACCGGAGATCACTTTATTTACCCACTTGAAAAAGGCCTTTGGGATAAAGATGGGGAGGCACTGAAACACAAACAGGAGTCTCGGGAGAACCGTCATTTTCAGTGTCTGTACCCTCCCCGCCAGTGATAACGGGAGCATTACCCAACTTTGGAAGTCCTCTTTCATTTGTTCTACTAACTGGGTCAGGTTTAGTTTATGTAACAGCCCCCAGTCTCGTGTCTCCTGGATCCCTAAATAATGGAAGCTTCCTCCCACCACGCTGAACAGCAGCTCTCGGAGTCTCCTGCCCCCTTGCCTGGAGCGCAAACATCTCGCTTTTCCCCATGTTCAATTTGCACCCCAAAAATGGCCAAATTCCTCAAAAATCCTCATGATCTCTCCCATGCCCTTTTAATGGGTCATAAACATACAGGGGCAGGTCGTCAGTGTATAATGAGACCCTGTGTTCCACCCCACCCTGGACCAGCCCCCTTCAAGCTCTTAACGCCATAGCCAGTGGCTCAATGGCCAGCGCGAACAGCAACGGAGAGAGGGGGCAACCCTGCCTAGTCTCCCGGTGCAGTCTAAAATAGCCCGACTTCAGCCGGTTCGTTCGAACATTCGCCTCTGGAGCCTGGTACAGCAGCCTGACCCAGTCGATGAAACCCCAACCAAACCCAAACCCGAACCGCCCCAACACTTCCCACAGATAGTTCCATTCCACCTGGTCAAAGGCCTTCTCCGCGTCCAATGCAACCACTACCTCCACCTCCTTTCCCACTGGGGGCATCATGATTACATTCAAGAGCCTTCAAACATTGGCCGTTAGCCGTCAACCCTTAATGAACCCCATCTGGTCTTCCCCTACCACCCACGGGACATAGTCTTCTATCCTTGAGGACAAGATTTTCACTAACAGTTTGGCATCAACATTCAACAGGGAGATCGGCCTGTAAGACCCGCATAGCTCAGAGTCCTTCTCCCGCTTCAGGATCAGCGAGATCGAGGCCTGTGACATTGTTGGGGGAAGAACACCGTGCTCCCTTGCCTCGTTAAACGTCCTCACCACCAGTGGGCCCACATCTCAGAGAACTTTTTATAAAACTCCACTGGGTAACCATCTGGTCCCGGGGTCTTGCCTGACTGCATGGCCTCCAGTCCATCTGCTATTTCTCAGTCTTTTCAGTCTTCCAGTCTTTGCTCCACCCGAATGACCGACTCCTTGATCGGGTCCAGACATTCCTTTTTTTGCTTGGCAAAGCCCTCCCGAATAAACTCCACCAGCTGGTCCAGTGTCCACTGGGCCACCAAGCCAGTACTCTGCAGATCTGCCATGCTTTCCTTTGCTGCAGAACCTATACGTATTTGCTCGATTTGGTTCTTCCTTGTTGCGAGTTGCAGCAGACAAAACACACAAATCAAAGCAGAATCTCTTTACTCCGATTTGGTATTGGGGACATACAGGTGGCCATGGAGCAGAGAACAGTGGGGAGAGCGGGTCTGGTTTGTGCAATGCACAGCACGAGAACATGAAAATGTATGACACACCTTTATAATAATAATAACCATTTATTGTCACAAGTATGAAGTTACTGCGAAAAGCCCCGAGTCACTACATTCCGGCACCTATTCGGGTAAGCTGGTACGGGAATTGAACCCGCTCTGCTGGCCTTGTTCTGCATCACAAACCAGCTGCCTTGCCCACTGAGCTAAACATATTTAGAAGATGAATGTTGACTTATTTGAGCAAATAAATTTGTACTTCAAATGTTGGAGAATAATAATAATCTTTATTGTCACAAGTAGGCTCACATTAACACTGCAATTAAGTTACTGTCAAAATCCCCAAGTCGCCACATTCCGGCACCTGTTCGGGTACACGGAGAGAGAATTCAGAATGTCCAAATTACCGAACAGCACGTCTTTCGGGACTGGAGAGGAAACCAGCGCACCCAGAGGAAGCCCACGCCGACACAGTGAGAATTACAGACTCCGCACAGTGACCGAAGCCGGGAATGGAACCTGGGACCCCGGTACTGTGAAACAACAGTGCTAATCACAGTGCTCCTGTGCCGCCCTTATGTTATGCTTGATCAACTGCTCTACTTTCAACCTCCATCTCCATTCTTTCCTCTTGATTCCTCTAAAGTAGACACATAAAAGTTTCAGGACCACAGAGCTACATGATTATTTGGCCCAGTTGAGTGGTGAGATGTGTGGGTGGTTCAACAGGCCAACACACTTCCTGATATAACAGAAGGAACTGTTAGTGTTAAGGTAGTTAAAAGTCAAAATATGTTGGTTTGGGACTGGAGTCACTTACAGGAAGGTTCCTTCCCTAATGAGCATCTGTGAATCAGCTGGATTTGGCAATTCGACAGCTTCAGATACCAGCTTTTTATTTAAAAATTCTCAAACTGACACAGCAAAATGAGTGTGTTCTTATGAATGACCAAGCTAGAAGCCTGTATTACAATTGCATTAACAACTGTGACACCACTGCATTCTTTTTACGTTACTACCCTTTCCAAAATGTTGACCGAAAGGTTTGTCAAAATTATTTAAGTTAGAAAACATAGAAAAATACAGCACAGAACAGGCCCTTTGGCCCACGATGTTGTGCCGAACATTTGTCCTAGATTAAGAACAAATTAATCTACACCCCATCATTCTACCGTAATCCATGTACCTATCCAATAGCCGCTTGAAGGTCCCTAATGTTTCCAACTCAACTACTTCCATAGGCAGTGCATTCCATGCCCCCACTACTCTCTGGGTAAAGAACCTATTTCTGACTTCCCCCCCCCTATATCTTCCACCATTCACCTTAAATTCATGTCCCCTTGCAATGGTTTGTTCCACCTGGGGAAAAAGTCTGACTGTCTACTCTATCTATTCCCCTGATCATCTTATAAACCTCTATCAAGTCGCCACTCATCCTTCTCCGTTCTGATGAGAAAAGGCCAAGCACCCTCAACCTTTCCTCATAAGACCTACTCTCCATTCCAGGCAACATCCTGGTAAATCTCCTTTACACCTTTTCTGAAGCTTCCACATCCTTTCTAAAATGAGGTGACCAGAACTGCACACAGTGGGCGAAATTCTCCGACCCCACGCAGGGTCGGAGAATTGGCGGGAAGCGGCGTTATTTCCGCTCCCGCAGGTTTTTGAATTCTCCCGCCGGTCATAAACCGGCGTTGTGCAAATCCCGCCGGCAGCCTGTGAAAACAGCTGGCGCCGGCGGGATTTCATTTTTTTTTTAAAACTTACCTCAAATCTCCGGCCCGGATGGGCCGAAGTCCCGCCACTGGGAGGCCTTCTCCCGCCGCCGAGGTTTAAACCACCTCTGGAACGGCGGGCTCAGCGGCGCGAGCAGGCCCCCGGGGTCCTGGGGGGGCGGGGGGCGATCGGACCCTGGGGGGTGCCCCCACGGAGGCCTGGCCCGCGATCGGGGCCCCCCCGCTCACTCCGCGGGGCAGTGCCGTGGGGGCACTCTTTCTCCTTCCGCGCCGCCACGGCCTCCGCCATGGCGGACGCGGAGGAGAACCCCGCATCGCGCATGCGCCGGCAGTGACGTCAGCGGCCAGCTGCCGCTGACGTCACTGCCGGCGCATGCGCCGACCGCCGAAAGCCTTTCGGCCAGCCCCGCTTCCGACTGCGCCGGGTGTTTGCGCCAGTCTACCGGTGCAAACTGCTCCGGCGCGGGGCTGGCCCCCAAAGGTGGGGAGCCGCGACCCCTGAGTGGTTGGCGCCACTCCCCTACGCCGGCACCCTCCGTCACGCCGGGTAGGGGAGAATCCAGCCCAGTATTCCAAATGTGGCCTTACCAAGGTTTTGTACAGCTGCATCATCACCTCACGGCTCTTAAATTCAATGCCTCTGCTAATGAATGCAAGCACACCATAGGCCTTCTTCACAGCTCTATCCACTTGAGTGGCAACTTTCAAAGATCTATGAACATGGACCCCAAGATCTCTCTGCTCCTCTAGATTGACAAGAACCGTACCGTTAACCCTGTATTCCGCATTCATATTTGTCCTTCCAAAATGGACAACCTCATACTTGTTAGGGTTAAACTCCATCTGCCACTTCTCAGCCCAGCTCTGCATCCTATCTATGTCTCTTTGCAGCCGACAACAGCCCTCCTCACTATCCACAACTCCACCAATCTTTGTATTGTCTGCAAATTTACTGTCCCACCCTTCAACTCGCTCATCCAAGTCATTAATGAAAATCACAAACAGCAGAGGACCCAGAACTGATCCCTGCAGTATGCCACTGGTAACTGGGCTCCAGGCTGAATATTTTCCATCCACCACCACTCTCTGACTTCTATTGGTTAGCGGGTTCGTTATCCAACTGGCCAAATTTCCCACTATCCCATGCCTCCTTACTTTCTGCATAAGCCTACCATGAGGAACCTTATCAAATGCCTTACTAAAGTCCATGTACACCACATCCACCGCTTTACCTTCTCCACATGCTTGGTCACCTCCTCAAAGAATTCAATAAGACTTGTGAGGCAAGACCTACCCCTCACAAATCCGTGCTCACTATCCCTAATCAAGCAGTGTCTTTCCAGATGCTCAGAAATCCTATCCCTCAGTACCCTTTCCATTACTTTGCCTACCACCGAAGTAAGACTAACTGGTCTGTAATTCCCAGGGTTATCCCTTATCCCTTTTTTTGAACAGGGGCACGACATTCACCATTCTCCAATCCCCTGGTGCCACCCCTGTTGAAAGTGAGGCGCCGCTGTTGACAGTGAGTTTAATTAATTCTTTTTCCCCCACCTTGCTAATACTGGCCCCATTCGTAACAGAATGTTGATTTTTGATTGGGAGCTTTCACTCCTGCTTCCATGAGCTGAGTTTGACAGGTACTTCTCATGTGCAACACTTTCCAGGATGATACACACATAAATGGTGGAAGACTTCAAATCTAGATTAGAGTAATTTTTCCCATTTTAGTCTATTAGCCAATCTCCAACACTTCCATGCAATTTAAGCCTATGTCAGATTGGATATCCAAATATTGTGAAGCATCCATCTCATCAATTGCTGCTGTCAGAAACTGAACATTGTATCATGCAGATAAGTGAGAATGTAAAATGATTTATGCATCAGATAAAAGTCTTGGAACTTAGATCACTTGATTAATTACTGGTGACAAAAAAACAACTTCAGCTTTAAAGAACTCAGTAATCCAGAGCCATCCATGTAATTGCTTTGAAATGCCATTAGAAAATTGACTTTTTTCACATACTTCAAGGAGTTCCAATTGAAAGTGCATATATTTGTACATACAAGCGCTTATGTGTATTTCAGTCCAATTTTCACCCATCTGATGATCTCCACTTTTCTGCTACTGAAATCCTCAGCTAGGCTTTCATTACCTCTCGATTTGACTATTCATTCCTGGCCAGCCTCCCATAATCCAACTCTCCATAATTCTCAGAGTACCCAAAACTCTGCTGTCCATGCCCTACCTCAAACCCAAGGCCATTCACCCATTGCTCAAGCGTTTGGTGAACCTACACTTAGCTCCCGGATAAACAACACCTTAATTTTCAGATTCCCGGCCTTGTTTTCAAGTCCCTCAAAGGCTGCATATCTCCTCTAGCCCCACCATCTTAAGATATTTGCGCTCCTCTAATTGTGGCCTTTTGGACATTCCTGACTTCAATTAGGGCAGCATGGAGGTGCAGTGGTTAGCACTGCTGCCTCAAAGCGCTGTGGACCCAGGTTTGATCCTTGTGAAGTTTGCACATTCTCCCTGTGTCTGTGTGGGTCTCATCCCCACAACACAAAGATGTGCATGTTAGGTAAACTGGCCACGCTAAATTACCCCTTTATTGGAAAAAAAATGAATAGGATACCTCTTATTAATTCCTGATTTCAATTGATCCAAGGTCGTTGGCCATGCCTTCAGTTACCTAGGCCCCCAAGGTCTGCCATGCCTTCAGTTACCGAGGCCCCCCAAGATCTGCAGTACCTCTCTACCTTATATTCCTCCTTGGAAAAGCTCTCCTTCAATCCCACCTTTTTGGCATTCCTCCTTGGAAAAGCTCTCCTAAAAACCCAACCTTTTGGCTAAGCTATTGGTGATCTGCTCCAATATTTTTCTCATGTGGTTCAGCATCATATTTTGTTTTATGTGAATTGCCTTGGGACGTTTTATTACCAGAAAGGTGCTATACAAGTACAAGCTGTTGTTGATTTAGAAAGGAATACAATTCGAGACAGCTCATAATAAGTTAGGAAATAAATTTGGACAAAATTTTCATGATTGCACAATGGAATTATTCCATCAAACTACAAGTTGCAATCCATTATCTTAAAATGCAAAATAAAAATATCTCCTGATTTACTTTATAGCCATTGTCACTCAGACAGAAACCATTAAAGATATTTATATTGGTACTTCCTCTGCAGACATCATGCATATGTTGTCCTCATGGGACAATCAACAAACAATTCTGTGATTCAATTTCAAGGTCCAATAACAATGAAACGTGACTTGAAACTCTTGGACAGGATTCGCCGCACCCCAACGCCGAAATCGCAGGACGGGGAATCCATTTCTCGGGGGGCGGGTCGATCGGAGGGCTGGGGGGGGGGGGGGGGGGGGGTGGGGGTGGGGGGGGCCTTGTATGCAGCCGGGCAATGTTCATGCGGGCAGTCAGGGTCGGACACGTGGCCGATCGGCGAGGTCTATTTTTAGTGTCCAACTCTGCGGTCTGAGTCCTCCATGAATCACGCCGCAGCCTCTGGAAGGCCTCCGTCGTGCGCATGCGCGGCCTCTGACCCGGAAGTGCGACGGCCTGTATCTGCAGCAAAAGCTGCTAGATTTACACCGGGTCCCTGCTAGCCCCCTGCAGGGCTAGGAATTAGCGGCCCTTCTATGCCAGTTTTTCTGGCGTGAATGTCCACAGTCTAGAGAATCTAGCTCCTTCTTTCTCCCTCCACAGATGCTGCTTGACTCATCGGGCATTTTGCGTTTTATTTCAATTCTTGATTCAACAGCTCCAAGCACAGCAATCCAAGTACTTTTGACTCCCAAAGGCCTGGTGCTGCACTACATGGGCAAAAAATAATTTGGGGGGGGGGGGGGGGGGGGGGGGGGAAGAAGAAAAAGATCAATCACGAGTACTGAAAATGTTTAAGGATGTGCACAGCAAATCTATTTCTCAAAAATCCAACTGCATTTAATTCTTACATTGCAATACTCACCAAAGGGAAAATATCTAAGGAAGGATGTGCTAGCTTTGGAAAGGATCCAGAGGAGGTACACAAGAAAGATCCCTGGAATGAAGAGCTTGTCGAATCAGTAAAGGTTGTGGGCTCTGGGTCTGCACTCAGAGTTTAGAAGGATGAGAGGGGATCTTATTGAAACTTACAGGATACTGCGAGGCCTGATAGAGAGTGGACGTGGACAGGATGTTTCCACTTGTGGGAAAAACTAGAACCAGAGGACACAAATCTCAGACTAAAGGGACGATCCTTCATAACAGAGAGGAGGAGGAATTTCTTCAGCCAGAGGGTGGTGAATCTGTGGAATTCCTTGCCGCAGAAGCCTGTTGAGGCCAAATCACGGAGTGTCTTTAATACAGAGATAGATAAGTTCTTGATTAATAAGGGGATCAGGGGTTATGGGGAGAAGGCAGGAGAATGGGAATGAGAAAAATATCAGCCATGATTGAATGACGGAGCAGACTCGATGCACTGAGTGGCCTAATTCTGCTCCTTTGTCTTCTGGTCTCATCAAGCAAATTGTCTTTGAACACTTTCCTTATTATTGGAACTTTTGGTAGCATCTCAAATGATTACTCAATACATTGGCTGCACAAATATTGTTGCAGTTACCATTCTCTGGACCAAATTTAAGAAAAATCACTTCCGTCATTTGCATCTTAATCCATATTATCTAAAGATGGACAGTCACAATACACCATTGGGATTACTTCAGTTTCCTTCAGATTAAGAATAGCATGACACATAAATCTGGTTTGGGCCACTTTTTCAATTCAGATATCGAACATTTGGCAATTCAGATTTTAACAAGGGGGAATTGCAATGCCATAACTCCCACAAGTCCATACTTCCATGATCAGATCCCTGTAAAGGGTATATATATTATTTCTTAAATTCATCAGGGAATAGAAGAATGCACAACCCATTAGGTTTAAGTGGATTCAGAATCACCCACAACAAAGACAAGAGTTCTCGCAAAACTCAAAACCCAGTCTGGCTTGCAGATGTTATGCAACCTTATGCTAATTCTGATGTTGTGAGGCACACAATGTAAACAACTGTTCAGAGGGCATATGTAACCAAGGAATTGGGCGAGTGTGTATTAGAATGATTGTGCTATATAATCAAAACCATTGAATGGCAGCATTGATAGAAGAAGGGATAATGAAGAGGAAAAGGGAAGAGGTCAAGCAAGAGGGGGAAGTCAGAAGTTTTACAATAATTTGTTGTGCTTCTTGGGGATAAGGACATCATAGGAAGTGTTTTAAATGTTAATCCAAAAAAAATGGCTCAACACCACAAAAATCAGAATAGCTTGGCACCAAAAAGACCACACTCGAAGAGTCTGGGGTGGGGTGGGAGGAATGAGGCTGAGGGAGCAAGATGGAATGTAAGCAGGAATGAGAGTACAACCATTGTGGTTGGAGGCTAGGCTTGCTGGACTGCCAGAGGGCTCCAGACTTTTGCTTCACAGTTTAGCAGTTAAGTGTCCAAGCAGCCTTAGCCATCAACACGAGCTAGCAACACTGGCATGGTGACACAGTAGTCATCACTGCTGCCTCACATCGCCAGGAACCCTGGTTCAATTCTGGCCTCGAGTGATTGTGTGGAGTTTGCACATTTTCACCGTGTCTGCGTGGGTTTCCTCGGAGTGCTCTGGTTTCCTCCCACAGTCCAAAGATGCCCAGGTTAGGTCAATTAGCCATGCTAAATTACACCTTAGTGTTCAGGCATGTGGCATTTAGGCGATCTAGTAACAAGGATCGGGCAGGGTGTGCGGGGCAATAGGCCTGGGAAAAGCGATCTTTTGGAGTGTCGGTACAGAAACAGGCCGAATGGCCTCCTTCTGCACTGTAGGGATTCTATGAAATGTCATGAGTTAGCTTTCCCAAATACATGGAGCTATCTTTTTTAATTTTTAAACCTAAATGAACGTCACTCTAAAGAAGCATGACTTTATAGGCCAACTTCAAGCAAATGTCCTTCCACTGTAGCGCCACTGCACACAATTAACGTCTGTTCTACACTTTGATATCTGGATTAACCCTTGGGAAGCCTTCTTCAGCAAAGGCTACCAGAGAATCATCTTGTGGTAATGGGAACAGCCTAATACACAAGTGGAGACCCATGATTGTCAGCATGTCCATATTTACAGAATGAGATCAGTGGTTTTAGTTCAAAACTAGTGCCACCCACTGAACTCAACGTGCTGGATGGAAAAACCAAGCAGCATTATAGAAATACAAAGCATTGGGTGTGGATTCATGCCCACGATTCCTCACGTACAGGAAGTTCCACTCAGCTCCACTATCACAGAAAAACAGAACAGCAAGCCTATATTTTTCCACTGGAAAGATGGAGAGGCAATGAAATCAGAACTCTTATTCCAGCCCACTCAAATCTTCCAGTTGGTCAAAACAGTGCTATTGATATCATGAAATGGCCGAGCCCTGCATGAGCCAAAACGTAGTTTAAATTCTCAGAATGAACAAGGTGACGCAAACATTCATCCAATTCGGCAGGAATTGATGTGGAAAAGTGGCACGGTAAACCATTAAAGGAAAAATTCAACAAATGGATTATTTAAATATATATTCTTAATTATGATACTTTGAATGTAAAAAGCATGCTTCTTCAACCTCAGTTTATTGAATGTTTCTCTCAAATGCGGACTGTTTACATACATGCACAAGAAATGGGTGCGCTCCTGGACTTTTCTAGCAACGTGAATGCCCAGTATTTGCAAGAGTAAGATCATGTCACTCATTTGCAATGCATCAACTCTCAGCAATTAGAGAATTAGAAATATTTAGTAAAAGCTAACAAAGAGGTAATGAATAGTTGATTGGGGCTAACACTAAATTTCTCTTGTTGCATATTCACTTTGCTCCAACCCATAATACTTTTAACCCATCCATCAGCAGCATAGCGATACACAAGCAGCCAGTTCTTTGCTTTGCAGGTGCAGTCTTACTAAACAAAAAAAAAAGAGCACTTCCAGTTTAAGCGTTTTTTCTTCACTTTCATTCGTCACTTCCTCCACTCCCATTTACTTGCCCAAACAAAGGGCAGGGAACTGCCTGGCCAGACTGCTCACTAGCCAGCTAATTGGAATAATGACTTGCCACTACTCAGGTCACTTCAGAGGTGGTGGAGAAAACGTTACTCTTATTGAGTGCTATCAATCCAGTTTCCAGGAGACATCACATCAAAAATGCTGTCAAAAACAGAAGCAAAAAAAAACTGTTTTCAGGAAAATAGCTGGACCCGTATCCAACCTCCCCAATATCGTACAGATTGAGCTCATTATTTCTGTATCTATTGAATTGTACAATTCCTGTGGATTGATAGGAAATGCATAGATTTTTTTAACCGAGAAAATTCTGACAATTCTCCTCCACTGCTACCGTCTTATTTTTATTACTGCACATCCTATTTCCTGTCAGATGATAGCATCACTGGACCAAAAAGCTTTCTGTGCAACCTGTTCCACTATTGGAAAAGATCTGTGGCTGTGTGATTGCTTAAAAATAAATGCTTGCAAAGGCCTATTGCAAATTAATGATGTGATGATTTAATACGACAATCACATTTTTATTTTCACAAACTACAAGATCACGTCAGCAGAAAAATGTTCGAAGCACCACACCAAGAACCTGCTTTCTTTAGCAGAAAAAAAAACACAAACTTGTTGCAAAACTTAGGTATTCAAATTGTTAAGATAAAAGCCTTACTTGAGTGTCAGTAACACACGCAAATCAATTGCTGTTGTAAGGTTTTGAACAATAGGGCCGGAACTAGGATTTGGTACAGTGAAGGTATATTTTCTAAAAAGTTAAGTAGTTCAGACGCTTGGAAGTGTTTTAAGTTGATAAAAGAGTTTGTATTGGATGGGCTGTCTCTACATTAAATGTTGATAAGGCACCAGGACTGGATTAGATACATCCAAGTATACAGGGGGAAGCGAGAGTGAAAATTGTACAGATATATCGGCCTTGGTTTTCCAGGCTTCTTTCGTTACAAGAGTACAAAGAACTCTATAGCACAGGAACAGGCCCTTCGGCCTTCCATGCCTGCTCTGATCAGGATGCCTCACTAAACTAAAACCTTCTGCACTTCTGGGATCTGTATCTCTCTATTCTCATTGTATTCATGTATTCGTCAAGGTGCCTCTTAAAATACCACTATTGTATCTAATTCCACCATCGCCTTAGCCGTGCTCCAGGGACTCACCACTCTGTGTAAAAACACTTGCCTTATGTCCACTAGTAATCGAATTTTCCACCCGGGTCTGACTATCCACTCTGTCCATGCCACTCATTTTTGTAAACCTCTATCAGGTCATCCCTCAACCTCCATAAATCAGAGTTTATCCAAACTCTTCTCATAGCTAATACCCACCAGACCAGGCAACATCCTGGTAAACCTCCTCTGTACCCTCTCCAAAAGAATCCACATCCTTCTGGTAGTGTGGTGACCAGAATTGTACACAATATTCCAAATATGGTCTACCAAGGTTCTGAACAGCTGCAGTGACTTGCCAATTTTTATACTGCGTGTCAGAGCACTGGAGAATTGGTAGAATTTTATAGAAAGGCGGCAAAGGCACAATTATCAAATAAAGGGTACAATGGTGAAGGGAGTGCAAGAGCAGAAGTTGGAATTTTGGTTTTTCTTTATGGAACGTGGGCACTGGTTAGGTCAGCATTTTTATTGCTCACTCCTATTTGCCCTGGCGAAAATGATGGCAATCTGCCCTCTTGAAATGCTGCACTCCATGTAATGCAGGTACACCCACAGTCCTGTCCGGAAGAATTCTAGGATTTTTACCCTGCAACAGCGAAGGAACAGTGATTTTTTTTTAAATAAATTTAGATTACCCAATTATTTTTTCCAATTAAGGGGCAATTTAGCGTGTCCAATCCACCTACTCTGCACATTTTTGGGTTGTGGGGGCGAAACCCACGCAGACACGGGGAGAATGTGCAAACTCCACACGGACAGTGACCCAGAGCTGGGATCGAACCTGGGACCTCAGCGCCGTGAGGCGGTTGTGCTAACCACTAGGACACCGTGCTGCCCCAGGAACAGTGATATAGCTCCAAGTCAGGATGATGTGCAGTTGAGGGGAACGTGTAGGTGGTGGTGTTTCCATGTATCTGCTGCTCTTGTGCTTCTAACTGGTAGAGGTTGTGGGTATGGAAGGTGGTGAATTCCACAGGTTCACCACCCTCCAAGTGAAGAAGTTGCTCCTCATCTCAGTTCTAAATGGCCCACCCAGGATCCTGAGACCTTTGTTATGATACCAATTGACGTTAGAACTGGATGGGAAGATCCCAGAATGGAAACCTGGTTCAAAAGACCATAACTTTTACTTGTTTTTTTAAAATAAAAAAATGGAGGAAGTGTCACAGAACCGCTAATTAATTTTAAAAACAAGGAAAAATCATCTACCAAACATGAACAAATTGGATTATTATAAAATACTTCTTTATCCCCCTCCCCTTTTGCTTAATAAATACACAGATTTTAGGATTACAAAGTACACCTTAAGCTACAACAATCCCATTAACAAAGTCCCTTTTCAACAAACAGGATGACTGTGGTCAATACACACTGCATTCTGAACCCAAGTTAGTGTCTGAGATTTTCTGCTCAGAGATCTCCCAGATGATGGTCTTAAAGTCTTAACTCACAAGTATGCTTTCCCTCAGCTGTTTCCATTTCTAAAACTAGATGTTTTACAAATGATAGTTTTAAATAATGCTTCTGCTCTACTTTTGTTTTTAAACAGCGGATCCACGATTTCATAGCAGCCTCTTTAGGATTTATGTTTCTTGACTGCTGTGCAAACTGCTTGCAACTGCTTTCACTCTCAATTCCCAGACTGTATTAAAATGGCATCAGATATTTAGAAACATATATAGAAGCAAACATAGAAAATTGGAGCAGGAGTAGATCATTTGGCCCTCCAAGCCTGCTCTGCTATTCATTACAATCATGGCTGATCAACAAATTCAATACCCTGATCCCACCTTGCTCCCATAACCCTCAATCCCTTTAGCCTCAAGAGCCAAATCTAATACCTTCTTGAAATCACACAATGTGTGGGCATCAATTACTTTCTCTGGTCGTGAATTTCACAGATTCACCACACTCTGGGTGAAGAAAGTTCTCCATCATAGTCCTAAAAGCTTTGCCCCTTATCCTCAAACTATGACCCCTAGTTCTGGACTCCCCATCATTGAGAACATTCTTTCTGAATCTACCCTGTCTAATCCTGTTAAAACTTTATTAGTTTCCATGAGATGATCTCTACCTCTGAAGTCTGCTGTCCCACTCGGAATCTAATTACGGTCTCTATAACTCAGAACATTTTGTTTACTTTTCCTTGAATTCTTCTGAACAATACATGGTCTCTGTTTACTTAACTCCAGACTTCTTGGACACTTCTCTGGTTTCCTTAATTGCTCTTCAGATCTCTGCACTTTTGCAATACTATGGCAAAGTTGAGCAAGATGTTCCCTCTCCAGCCTTCTAAAACCAATGTTTCTAGCAGAGCTGTGAGAGCTGCTTTCGCTCTCACTGCCTATTTCCAATTGCCATAAAATTAGCTAATCTAAAACTTAAAAGCTTCTCTACCTTACAAGGCTTTAGTTGCTAAGCAACCACAGATTTATTTTTTCTTCACATCGTAGCCTTTTCTAAGCACAATAGAAGCACAGTTCGAATTAAAACCCACCCCAACACATACAAACAGCTATGCTCAGCATGAATTTAACTGTAGGTTTTATCCTTTCAGGCACAGAACATTAAATTCAACCCATATAAAACTATATCTTATTTCTAATGTTTATCAATACAAATATCAATCCCTTAAAACTACCTTTGTTTTCCTAACACTGTGACCCCTTGCACTAGATCCTCCAGCCCTAGGAAACAACATCCCTGTATCCAGTCTGCCAAACCCTGTCAGAATTTCGTACATTTTATTCTTCTAATTTCCAATGAATACAGGCCCAGTTGACCCAATCGACCCTCTACTACAATCCTTCCATCCCAGGAATCAGCCTGATGAATCATCACGGCACTCCCTCTATGGCAAGCATATCCCATCATAGACAAGGCCAAAATTGCACACTATACTCCTTGGAGAAGAGACATTCAAAATCTAATCGAGGTTTTCAAAATAATGAGGGGTCTGGACAGAGTAGGTAGGGAGAAACTGTTCCCATTGGTGGATGAGTTAAGAACCAGGGGAACAGATTTAATATAATTGTCAAAAGAAGCAATGGAGACTGGAAGAGAAAAAAAATCTTTGATGCAGCGAATATTTAGGACCTGGAATGCATTGGAGTACACAGTGTGCAGGAAGGGTTCAATTGAGGTCTTCAAAAGGGTATTGGATTATCTGAAAAGAATGACTTTGCAGGGCCGTGGGAAGACAGTGGGGGAATGGTACTGGGTGACTTTTTCCTTTAGAGGGCTAGAACAGGCATGATGGACTGAATGGCCTCCTATGTTGCTGCAACCATTCTGTAAAGAGATTACATGGATATACTGACCAATTAGAATATACTGTGATATGAATATCAGCAATTGAGATAGCCAACTGGTGGAATACTTTGCCTGATACAACAGCAATCAAAAGCAATTGTTCCTACACTGAATATAGACAATAGATGTAAATTACTTAACCTCCATTTCTAATTAAAGTCATCACAGCAGAAATTTCTTTAGCAAATAAATATTTTCATTAAAGCATCTGCAAAGCCACAGCATGAAGCTTAACCATTTAACAATTCACTGCATTGTAACAGAACTTAAACTCATTTACCAAAAGAATAAAAGATCATTGCACGAATGAGCAATACAGATTAAATAAGCTTCATTACAGACTGTACTGGGGCATGAAAAAAAAAACGTTAATGAATCCATTTTTTTTGCATTCAAAGCACAAGTTCCACTGCTTCCAGATTTAAGTGTAATCAGTCAGCCCATAAAACACAGAAATCAAAGGGCACAGTTTTATTTAAATACCGCACTCCAATGGGAATACCGTGATACGAAGAGTGGTGACTGAACACAAACCTGACACTTCTTGAGCTCTCTCCTTCATACCTATGGAGTAAAAAGCAAATAATTAGTCCAAAAGTGAAACATGAAAAGGATTTCCAGAAGCTTTGCACTTAATTTGATGCTTTCAAAATTTCTACCAAAAAAGGTTTCAAGTAACAAATAAATGCTCAGAATCAGTTTAAAATTGCACTGAAACAAGACTTTTTATTCAATGTTAGTACAATGGATACAATACAATTGACAATTTATAACACTGAACATCAAATGAAAGACTAAATCTAGACCCAAGAATATGGAATAGAAAAAACGCTTCCAAGATTTTTTTTTCTAAATGAACAATTTGGGTTAGTTTTTTTACCCCTCCCCCACTAAAATTGGATCACAAATACATGTAAATCCACTGCAAGAGAATACACACCCGGGGCTAAAATAAAATCATGGTTTTAAACTTAGTGTTATAAATTGAGTGTAATGAACAAAGTGATTTTTGACGAGAATTCATTTCTTCCATAATACATGCATACTCCCACTGAAGTGCAATGTTCAAAGAATTCATATGCACATTAACTGCATCCTTAGCATAATCTTCCTCATGCAATTTCAGACAGCATTATTCTGCTGACTTCCTATTAAAAGGTGTAAATTTATGAGCTACGGAATGATAACAGACTACAATCACACATTCCTTTTTTAAAGAGGGCATGCAATGTGTTAAGGAAAGTCAATTCCAACAAGGACGGTACGTATAACTGCACTAAAAACAACTTAAATGTGAAACATCAACAGAAGCATGAGTGCATAGGCACACGTGAATACTATGACAAAATAAATTCAAATATTTAAAGGTGGACTCCGGGTGACGGCGGGCGGGAGGCAGCCGCACACTGGAGGGCTCCCACTCAGGAATAGGGCTTTCGGAGTTTTAACGCCCGGTCCTAGGGGCAATGGAGGCTGAAAAGGCTGTAAGAAGGCACAGGAAGGAGAAATGTCCAAGTTTGGGAGAAAAACAGCCGTGAAAAAGGGGGTTAACGGAAGTCCGCTGGTGAGTGAAAAAGTCAGCGCAGGAACTGTAAGGAAAGCTGAGGCTGGAGCACCAGAGGGGGCCGCATCGCTCACCAGCAGAAGAAATGACCAAGGTGATGGCGGTGGAAATTGAAAAACAGTTCACAAAGCATATAGAAGCGATGAAGGAGGAGATGGGGGCAGTATTGAAAGTGCTGGTGGAGGAGCTGATTCCACAGTGAGGGCGGCGGTATCAAGCGCAGCGGCGGAGGTGCAGGAGCAAGGTGAGACACTGAAGGAAGTGGAAGAGGCATTATCGCAGCACAGTGATCACCTCACCTCGATGGCGAAGGAGTTGCAGAAGGTGATGGAGACCAACAAGGGTCTGCGAGTCAAAACGCAAAACCTGGAAAACAAATCCAAGCGACAGAATCTGGGGATTGTGGGTCTGCCCGAAGGGGTGGGAGGCCCGAGGCCGACGGGGTATTTTGCCACGATGTTGGCGAAGCTATTGGGGGAGGGGTATGATCCCTCCCGATATGACGTGGATCGGGCTCATCGGTTGCGGAGGCCTATAACAAAGGCGAGTAAGCCGCCTAAGAGTAGTAACTCTGTTTCCGTAGGTATAGCGTGAAGGAGAAAGTCCTGTGCTTGGCAAAGCAGAAGCAGGTAGTGCAATGGGCTGGTGCTGGTATACGCATACCAGAACTTTACGGTGGAGCTGGTGAGGAGGCAGGCTGCCTTCAGCCGGGTGAAGAAGGCACTGTACATCAGCAAGGTGCAGTGAGGCATAGTATATCCAGCTAAATTGAGGGTGACCTACAAATCCAAGGACTTTTATTTTGGGACGGCGGAAGCAGCAGAGGAGTTTGTGAAGGCAGAAGGACTGTGGCAGAATTGAGAAATGGTAGTGTACCGATGTAGCCTCATGTAACTTTATTTTTTTCACTACGTGCTGGTGTATGTACGAAATGAGTCAATGCTGTATATGTTTGGACAAGGGAAGAGATGTGACTTTCATTTGCAATGATGGTTCTTTGGGGCTTGGGTGTATATGCGGGGATTGTATGCTAAAGGGGATTACTTGGTTCTCCTGGGATCGGGCAAGGGGGAAGGAGACCCAGGCGGGGTCCTCCACGCTGGCCGGTTTAAGCTGGCCAGTGAGCATGAGTGAGGTGGGGGGAGGGGCTGCGGCCATCGGAGCCTGGTAGAACACGTCTCAGTGAGTGTAGTTGGCGGAAGGAAGAGAGATTGGGGGGGAGGAGTTTATAAGAGGAAGCATAGGGGAGGAGTCTGGGGGTGTCTACAATTCATGCATGTCATTCATGGTACTTTTTGGGGATTGGATGGCATTGAATATAAGGGGGGGGTGGACGGTTTATGTCAATGGTAACCATAGGCGATTCCCGATTCCTTTTTCTTTGTTCTTTTTTTAAAATCCACATTGGGAGGGTTTGTTTTATTTGATGCTTATATTGTCAGGTAGGTCGTTGTTTGGGGGGTGGTGGGAAGATGGGATCGTTGTAGTTAATAAGTGGGTTGACATTGTATTTGTTACCGTTTACTGTTTGTTGGTGGGGTGAAAATTCTGAAGAAAATGTGAAAATGGAGAATAAAAAATAAAAATATTTATTAAAAAAAGATGTTGAAAAGTACTTTTGGCATGATGGGAGATATTTTGTTGAAATCTACTAAACGTAGGTTTTACAAATACCCTCTTGCACGACAAAAAAACTTCCACAGCAATATTATTTTTTTGGGGGGGGGGGGGGGGGATGTTTTACTGTATCCATTAACTGTTTTGTCCATTACGTCCCAGCCTGGATCTTAAAATGTAACTTACACTTAAATCTACTGGGTCCCCTTTATACTTCCGACCCAAAATCAAAATCATGGTTTCGGCTGAAACTTAAATCGCCAAACATTGCTGTTATCTGTGGATTAAATTTTCAAACTGACATGAGAGACCTTGGCAAATGCCTCCTCAGAACTCAACTATCTGCACCTGTTGGATTACCTCCGTTACTATCTTAGATACCACGTGAAAAGAACTCCTGCATGTTTGTAAGTAATTCTAAATTCCAAACCATACCGATACTTCTGTTTTTTAAATGCTCATTTACTACAATCCTGTAGAATGCCCGTGGGTGTTTTTCCATGTAGGAATACTTAGCTTAGAATTACTAGATTTGTGCCTTGCTCTTTTTAAAAAAACTGTAACTCTAGTTACCATCCAAACCTTCGTACATACAGTAGTTATGGAGCCCTGAAAAATATCAAAACGTCACAATTTCTCACTTTGTTGTCATTTAATTCCTTGAGAATATGTTTTTTTTTATACAAGACGATCACATCATACAACATATTTTGCTGGTATAGTAAAGATGTGCTCAAATCTGCCAGGCTCAGCCTGATACAATTTAAGGTTGTTCATCGGGCTCACATGACACAGTGGCCCGGATGAGCAGATTCTTTGGGGCGGAGGACAGGTACGCAAAATGTGCGGGAGGACTGGCGAACCACGTCCACATGTTTTGGACATGTCCAAAGCTTGGGGGATTTTGGCAGGGGTCTGCGGACGTCATGTCCACGGTGTTAAAAACAAGGGTGGCGCTGAGTCCAGAGGTGGCGATTTTCGGGGTGTCAGAAGACCTGGGAATCCAGGAAGAGGAAGAGGCAGACGTTCTAGCCTTTGCTTCCCTGGTAGCCCGGAGACGGATACTATTAGCTTGGAGGGACTCAAAGCCCCCAAAGTCAGGGACCTGGCTATCAGACATGGCTAGCTTTCTCTGTTTGGAGAAAATTAAGATCGCCTTGAGAGGATCACTTCACCCGGAGATGGCAACCGTTCGTCGACTTCCTTGCGGGAAATTAACCGTCAGCAGACCGGGGGGGGGGGGGGGGGGGGGGTAGTAGTTTAGATTACAGTAGGGGGTCAATAAGGGTGGGACCTGTACGAGAGGTAAATGGCTTTTGTGCTATGTTTATGGTTTCATGTATATTGTTTATTTTGTTGCTGTCACTATGCCAAAAATACCTCAATAAAATGTTTATTAAAAAAAAACATGTGCTCAAATCAAGTACATGCAATTATGGTTGAAGTTGAGTGAATAGAAAAAATGTTTGAGCCAAATTAATTGCAGATTGTTGTTAGCAAACGTTGCAGATTGACAATTCAAAATTTCCAGTTCCATTTCTGAACTCAACATGAAATGACCCGAATGTTTGTTTTTTAAAAAAAGTACTTTTGCGAATAGAATTCTGACAAGATCAAAACATTTAAAAAATGACAAGCTCCTATGTAGCTCATGCTACTACTGTCGATCACCCTACTGCACAAATACTTGTTGACATGCAACTGCATCAAGTGCAAAAAAAGTGTCATCCAGCACCAGTTAGTATAGCTTCAGCTCGTCTATGCTACCATTTGGAAGGAGACAGAATAAATAATTATCAGACAAAGTAATATTTGTGTTTATATGTCACATCATACAAAACATCTCACTATTACTTTGTAAAAGAGACTGATATAAGCAGAATGCATGTGCTTATATTTAAAATGTCCTAACCAATCACAATGTGAGAATGGTCAATACAGGAATGAACTCCATGAAACACTAAGGCTGAAATTCAATTATCACTCGGTGGAAAGTTTGACAGCTGGGGGGGTGGGAGCTTCCATCTTCCCACTTTTGCCCAATGCCCACGTGTATGTCTGTGTGTGCGTTGGAAAGAGCCCTTGTTGAATGCCACTTTGTGCCTGGTCGATCCTGGATCAGGAAAGAGGGGCACTGCCAAGAGCTGCTCACCCATTTTCTCTCCATCCCCCACCCCCCCCCCAAACACAACTCTTGCTGTCTCCGCACCTCGCCCTGATCCCACCATCACTGGGTCCCTTGGCAATTCTAGGCCTTGGATCCATTACTGGCAGCAGCCACCAGCTCCCGGTGACAATGCTGAGCAATGAAGAGCTGCCAGCCTCTGATTGGCTCTCAATGGGTGGGACCTCTGCTCTCAGGGTCCTTGACCCCTGGGGAAGACATGCTGCTGCCCAGTTAAGTGAGTGATTGGCACATCCTACGGCAACTCTCCCAAAATGAAGCAACAGAGCTCCCACTAGCTGGGGAGCCCAGCAGCTAGTGAGGCCCCCGTCACTCACATTAAATTCCATCCCAAGTGGGATGCATTTAGGGCTATCCAGATCACAGGTTATCAGTGCATTCACCAACATTCTTCAGTCTCAGTACAATGTGATATTCTATAAAAATACCATAAAACTATTTCTTAGCACAGAACCTACATCCCAATATCTTTGTAATATATAATTGCACAGTCAACATTCCAAAAATTGCATCAGCAATTTATCTACTGTATATCAAAGTACACTTTTTAAAAGTAGCATTGTTTCCTTGCCTACACAAACCAAGCTTACAGAAAGTGATTAGCACAGGAATTTCTACAATGGCCTTCTAATCAAAGTTTCAAGCACACCCTACTTTTCAGAGACCACTGCGTTTGGAGCCAGATAGGGTTAAGGATGACAGATTTCCTTCCCCGAAAAGGACATTAGTGAGCCAGATGAATTTTTACAGCAATCGATGATTGCTACTGTCATAATATCCAATCATATATATCATGAGATGCAGACAGGCAGTGATTGACACACAGGATAACCAATGAATACACATGACACAGAACAACCAATCACCAGACAGGACACCACCGCTATAAAGCCCACAGGGCATTAAGGCTCTCCCTCTCTCACAGGACACGGCTAGGGAGATAGTCGCAATGCACAGGCCAATGAACATCATCACCATGTGATAGAGAGCTAGTCTGCTCAAGCCAGTAGGAGGTTATCAGTTAGGTTAATAGAGTGTCAACCCACAGCAGATTATGTACAGCAATCAACAGGTTCAATAAAACAGTGTTGGACCATCTCCTGTGTCGGAAGCCTGTTTCTCATTTTACTGCATCCAGTTGCAGTCAATGTTAGACCAACACAGATAACACATCAGCTACTATGACCGGCAAATGCACCATCATCGAAATCAACCTTACTTAAATTCCACCAGCTACCCTAGCAGGATTGAAACCCATGTCCTAAAGCATTAGGATGGGCATCGGTATTACAATAATATTATCATTAGGCCATCATCTTCCTAATGGTAAAACCACCTCAAAAACAGTGTAAAATGAAAATTAAACTGGACTTTTTGAATTTCTCAACATTGTGTCATGTGAGAGTACCTTTAAGAAATGGATGTTTAAGCAATGTACCTTTAAGAAATGCAGCAGCTCACATTAATGAAGTGATGTCAGAGGGTGGGGGTGCTGAGCTGAGCTCACTTCTGCTTTTGGTTTCAAGTTTGAGGAGAAAGCTGAGTGTGTTTGTGTGTTTTGCAAAAAGCGGCAAGAAGGAAACACAGAACTGGTCTGTTAATGTCTGAAAATCCAAAGACCATAAGTAGATTGAATATAACCTCATGTCTGTTGTTAAAGATGAAGTCTTTTAGAGGTTTGAAGGAACATTTTGAGGGATTATTTAGTGTTGTATTATTTTCGGAGTTATCTTTGAAGTAAGGGGTGTTAAGGGATCCAATGTTTATTTAAAAGGTTAGGTTGAATTCATGGAATAAACATTGTTTTGTGTTTAAAAACCCACGTGTCCATAATTGTAATACCACACCTGGAGAACAAGCAGTGTGCTTCAAAAGCAACAATACATTAAAGGGGGAGATTGGTTAAACTCCATGTTACATTTTGGGGTTCTGAAAACACCTCTCCCATAACAATTGAAAAAAGAAAGAGGCAGATCAGCACTCCTAAAACAAAAAGTTGGAATTTTGGGAAAGCAGATCAAAGTTATGTTCAATTTCTTCACAAGAATCTGCTTTTGAGCTAGCACCCTTAATGTCATCACTCTGGAGCCTTTGTCATTGAAGCATTCTTTAAAAATTCACTTTTGGAAAATGGATATCAATGTCAAGAATTGGTTGTAGGTATGACTTCAGACATACCCATTTAAACTCCATTGCCCGTATATTGGACTTAGGAGAGCTAGAAGGGGCATGAAAAAGCAGTGGCAGAAAGGATTAGGGAAAACCCCAAGGCGTTCTACACTTGTGTGATAAGTAAGAGGATGATCAGAGTGAAAGTAGGGCCAGCCAGAGATCGTGGAGGGAACTTGTGTCTAGTGTCTGAGGAGATAGGGGAGGCCCTAAATGAATATTTTGCTTCCGTATTCATTAGAGAGGGTCTTTGTTGCTCATGAGAACAGCGTGAACCAGGTTAATAGACTCAAACAGGTTGATATTAAGGAGGAGGATGTGCTGGAAATTTTGAAATACATCAGGATACACAAGTCCCCTGGGCCTGACGGAGCATACCAAAGATTACAACGGGAAGCGAGGGAGGAGATTGCTGCGCCGTTGGCGATGACATTGTGTCCTCACTCTCCACTGGAGTAGTATTGGATGATTGGAGGGAGGTGAATGTTGCTCCCCTGTTCAAGAAAGGGAATAGGGAAATCCCTGGGAATTACAGACCAGTCAGTCTTACATCTGTTGTGAGCAAAATATTGGAAAGGATTCTGAGAGATACGATTTATGATTATTCAGAAAAACATTGTTTGATTAAAGATAGTCAGCATGGCTTTGTGAGGGGCAGGTCATGCCGCACAAGCCTCATTGAATTCTTTGAGTATGTGGCGAGACACATTGATGAAGGTTGGGCAGTGAGTGTGGTGTATATGGATTTCAGTAAGGCATTTGATAAGGCTCCCCATGGTAGGCACATTCAGAAAGTTAGGGGGCATGGGATACAGGGAGATTTGGCTGTTTGGATACAGAATTGGCTGGCCGAAAGAAGACAGCGAGTGGTAGTGGGTGGAAAGTATTCCGCCTGGAGGTCGTTGACCAGTGGTGTCCCGCAGGGATCTGTTCTGGGATCTCTGCTCTTTGTATTTTTATAAATGACTTGGATGAGGAAATGGAAGGGTGAGTTAGCAAGTTTGCTAATGATACGAAGGTTGGTGGAGCTGTAGATAGGTGTTGAGGGCTGTTGCAGGTTATAACAGAGCACGCAGAGCTGGGCTGAGAAGTGGCAGTTGAACCTAGATAAATGCGAAATGATTCATTTTGGAAGGTCAAATTTGAATGCTGAATACAGGGTTAAAGGCAGGATTCTTCGAACTGTGGAGGAACAGAGGGATCTTGGGGTCCATGTACATAGATCCCTCAAAGTTGCCACCCAGGTTGATAGGGTTGTTAAGAAGGCGTATGTGTGTTGGCTTTCATTAACAGGGGGATTGAGTTTAAGAGCCGCGAGGTTTTGCTGCAACTTTATGAAACCCTGGTTAGACCACACTTGGAATATTGTGTCCAGTTCTGGTCACCTCATTATAGGAAGGATGTGGATGCTTTGGAGAGCGTGCAGAGGAGATTTACCAGGATGCTCCTGGATTGGAGGGCATGACTTATGAAGAAAGGTTGAGGGAGCTAGGGCTTTTCTCACTGGAGCGAAGGAGGAAGAGAGGTGGCTTGATAGAGGTGTACAAGGAGATGAGAGGCATGGATAGGGTGGATAGCCAGAGACTTTTCCCCAGGGCGGAAATGACTGTCACGAGGGGACACAGTTTTAAGGTGATTGGAAGAAGGTAATAGTGGAGATGTCAGAGGTAGGTTCTGAGTGATGGGTGCGTGGAATGCACTGCCAACAGAGGTGGTGGAGTCATAGTCATTAGGGACATTTAAGTGACTCTTGGACAGGCATGACAGCAGTAAATTGAAGGGGTGTAGGTTAGGTTGATCTGAGATTAGGATAAATGGTTGGCACAACATCATGGGCCAAAGGGCCTGTACTGTTCTATGTTCTATGTTCTGTTAGATTTTGGAATTTTACTATATTTCCACAGGGTGAATTTGGAAAGAGAGTTACAGTTAAGTAAAGGGCTTTAATTTAAATCTGGATCCTTGCTCTTTACAGCCATGGTTTACTGTTAAGACAAAAAAGAATAGTTAGGCGGCATAGTGGTGCCGTGTTTAGCACTGCTGTCTCACGGCACCAAGGACCTGGGTTTGATTCCGGCCCCAGGTCACTGCCCGTGTGGAGTTTGCACATTCTCCCAGTGTCTGCATGGGTCTCACCCCCACAAACCAAAGATGTACAGGGTAGGTGAATTGGCCACGCTTAACTGCCCTTAATTGGGAAAAAAGAATTGGGTGCTCAAAAGTTGTTCATTAGTCAGGCATTGATTTTAGTCAAGCAAGTTTGTCAAATATATAGGACATCGCTGCTCATTATGTCTCATTTATAAGTAGCCTCAGAGTTATTTGGCTTAATCCAGTCCCCTAAATAATGTCATTTTTTTCCAAAACAGTCGGAGCCATAAGGGTGGAGGAGAAAAATGCACACAGGCATCGTCAATCCCACTGGGCAGGATTCTCCTGTCTCGTCCGTGGTGGGATCCGTTGTGAGCAGGAATGGAAAATTTGGCATTCCGGCCAGACCTCCTCAACTTGCAGCTGCAACACAAAATTCCAGCTACAAACGAGGACCGATGATTTTGGCCATTAGATCTCGAAATTTGATACGCTCATCAGCGCAAGTCAGAACCAAAAGGCTAGCCAGAAAAATAACGGCCAAGTCAGCTGATGACTATAGGAAAGTGCAAAAAACTAGGTTCCTGTTTAG
Source organism: Scyliorhinus canicula (assembly GCF_902713615.1). Taxonomy (NCBI): domain Eukaryota; kingdom Metazoa; phylum Chordata; class Chondrichthyes; order Carcharhiniformes; family Scyliorhinidae; genus Scyliorhinus; species Scyliorhinus canicula. The sequence goes on from NC_052156.1 coordinate 31,630,688, forward strand.
GTGATCAACTGATATTGATTAAATTCAGCATGGAATAGTACTTGATAAATTCACTTGCTGCCTAAGCCCCTTATGAAAATCCATCCTTGTCTCAAGAGTTTTCAATATACCCTTAGAAATAAACTGGAGAATAACACACAAGAGTGCTTGAAAGACAAGAAATACTAGTGTTAAAATCCAAAATATATTATTGCATAATTAGATAATGGTCTTACAACTCTAAAACAGCATTATGTTTGGGCAACTTACAGGAGTGACCAGTGCAAGGTGGCCAAGGGTCAGGTTGGCTGTAAAATGCTCTCAAAAGCATGAATGCTAAAACTTCCAGTAATACTTGATAAATTGGTGCTGTATGTGACTTCACAATCCTGCTGATTGCTTTTTAAAAAAAACTTCTACGACATAGTATTGACCAACTAGGTGTACGGGAGAACTGACATAGCAAGATGAAGCTGTGGGTTGTTGAGCAAAAGTGGAACCTGAGCCGCCAAGAACATGGGTCAGAGCAAGGTCAAGCAAGGGGAAGGAAGAGACGTTTCAAGTACATTTCAAGGAGGGGAAGGTAGGGGGACCAAAAATCAGAGCTCATTAGATGGCAAGTGATATAGATAGTGATTGCATGATCAGGTGAAGTCCTCAGGCTAAACCAGGTTGAGAGGGGAAGTGAAGATGAAGATGTGACTGGCAAGGAGAGAATGGGGATAAAATGGCAACTCTATTTAAAAGATGCCTGGATGAAAAAGGCTAAAAATCTTCCACCAGCATGTAGATAATAAGTGAACTTTAAGGGGGGAGGCAAATCCAATAGGGCCAAAGAAGGTGCTTTGCGCTTAAAGGCACAAAGCAAGATGAGAGTACTTCACAACTACCTTCCATTGCTGTTTACTACTGAAGAGAATACCGGCAAAATATCAATAGGAACAGAAATGGTAGAGGTAATGGACAGGAAGAAAATTGTCAGGCAGGATGTACTGGAAAATCTGGCTATGCTTACAGTGGATAGGGCTGAACTTAACGGCTTGCATTCCAATTTTAAAGAGGAAGTGGGGGTGGAAGGCCTTGCCATAATCTTCTAATCTTCCTTTAATATGGGAGAGGTGCCGAAGGATTGGAAAGTGGAAACCATGACACGCCTTATTCAAGGAAGAGTGCAAGAACATTCCTTGCAAGTACAAACCAGTCAGTTTAACAGTGGTGGGCAAGATTTTAAAAACAATAATCAGGAACAAATAATTAACAGGCACTTGGAGAGGCTTGATTCGATTAAGGAGAGCCAGCACAGATGTGTAAACAGCAGGTCATGTTTGATTAATCTAATTGAATTTTTTTTAATGAAGTAACAGGGATGTCAAAGGGAATGCCATAGACGTTGTCTATACCAATTTTCAGTAACCATTCGACAATGCACCACAAAAAGCTGGTTAATAAAATTGACGCTCATGGAATAAGAGTCAGTGTAAGCTTGGATGAAAAATTGATTTCAGGTTAGAAAATAGCAAATCGTGATAAATGGCTGTTTCCGGGCTGAAGGACAGTAGACATTGGCAAGTCCTGGGGCCGAGAAAGGGAAGAAGAATGTCAAGCGGAATTCAACCCAGAGAAATGTGAGGTGATGCATTTGGGGAGGCCAAACAAGGCAAAGGATTACACAGCAAAATGGGAGAATAATGAGAGGTGCAGAAGAAGTCAGAGACCGTGAAGTGAATGTCCGTAAAGGTAGCAGCGCAGGTTGAGAAAGTAGTTAAGCATATGGAATCCTTTCATTTGTTAGCCCAGGTACAGAATATATGAGTGTAAGGAAGTTATGCTTGAACCACATAACTAGTTCGGCCACGCGTACTGTGTGCAGTTCTGGTTACCTCATTACAGAAGAGCTATAATTGCACTAGGGAAGATTTATAACGATGTCGCAGGACTGGAAAATTACAGCTATGACAAAAGGTGGTTGCACCCCTTGGAATAGGAGGAGGCGGCAAAACTAGATTTGAGATTTACAAAATTGGGAGGGGTCTGGATAGAATGAATGTGAGGGGCCTATTTACTTTACCAGAGGTCAGCAACTAATAGGCACAAGAAAAGTGACTGGTAGCACTATTCCAGCGATGAGGATTTTGCTTTTCACCCAAAGGATTGTGGGGGTCTGGAACTCTCTGCCTGAAAAGGGTTGCAGAAACCATCAACTCCATTTAAATGATGCCTATATAGGCACCTCTGGTGCCAGTCACTGATGGTATAAGCACTAGAGGACACAGGTCTAATGTTTTGATCAAGAGGTGCAAGGGTGAAATGCGAGGAAGAATTTTTTTTCATGCTGTGAGTGGTAATGACCCGAAACTCCACATCTCCATTTCCAACACTCTCATAGGCAATCACCGATTTCAAAAAGAAATTAGATAGGCATTTGAGGGAAATGAACATGAAGTGCTTGCGGGCATGGCGGAAAAGTGGGGCTGATTAGATTGCTCTATAGAGAGCATGGACTCGATGGGTCAATTGTACTCGTGCTGTGCTAAATGGCTCTATGACTCTTGAATCACTGTCTTGAATCACTCGTATGGGTCAACATCAAATCATTGAAAGTCAAGGTCTGACCAGAACCATTGAGCTAAAGGGAAGATGAAAGGCTAACCCAAACTTTGTAACACCTACAGAACAAAGTTCCATGTCTACGTAAGTATTTCTTTATATCACCAACTTACACAAATATATGCTAGCTCAAGAATATCTCTCCCGACCAAAATTCTCCAACAGCAGTATCCACATGACCCGAGTCAGTAGTTTGACTAGAGTGGTAGAATCAGTTTCCATAAATTAACGCAGGCAATCAGATTCAACTGGAATATTCTGGTGGAAATTACAGTTATCCAAAATTTATACTTCACATCTTAAATGTGCAGATTCGTATGATTATTAAATGTTTTTTTTTATGGTTTGATTACTTATTGGGCTGGAATGGAAAACTTAGAATCCCAAAACCTGGTCAACTGAGTACAGAATGGAATATATTTACCTGCATACCACTTGGTTCAACAAAGGTTTGTATGCTACTGTTAGAGTTTTGTGATCATCTAATGGGAGGTGGACATGGCCCAACCCCCATCTCAAGTCGGCCAGAAGCTGACTAGCCCGATGCCAATCTGCCCCACAGCCATAACATGCCATTGACGGATACGTTGGAGAGGAGTGAGACTTCTGCCCATCACTTGGGAGGAAGTCATGCTCTGGGGATTTGTCAGCCAATCTGACTGGCTGGCAGCCCCATCACTCCCAGCAGCACCAGAGCTCATTAGTGACTGCTGCCGGGACTACAGGAAGGTCAAAGAGGGACATGACTGCTCAGAGAAGGCACGTCCTGTCAACGAGGTGGGAGAGTGACAGGTGATGATGGGGGTGGGGAAGGTGCCCCCAATGCATGTCCCCCCCCCCCCCCCCCCAAATGAGGTAATGAGGTGCCCTTATCCTTCTTTTCTGCCTTTAAAAAGGGCCTGCCCATTCCCACCAGACTGCCCATACCAACTGTGTTATGTCATGTGCAGCATATTACTCAGGGCATTATCCTGGTTATGGATTAATTGTTTGTTTACATGTGGCAGAATGCCTGCCAATTTCAGCGCATGCCTACTTTGCATATTACGGGGATCGGCTAGCCACGCGTCCTATTGCACATGTGCCCCACCACCACCCCCCAACCCTCTGCAGAAAACAAGCTCAGCAGGGGCATATAAAATCTTGCTCTTTATTTCCTCTAGCTTCAGATATTTCAAATAACCCCACATCAAAATCTTCCCCAACATGTCCTTAAGAAAGTCCAAACCTAATCCACTGTCCATGACTCAACTACACCTAAAGATCAATCTATTGGTACATAAACCAATAGAGAAAAAAGCCAATGTAAAAGACAGCAAATCCCTATGTAACATCTACCTTTCCAGTGCTACTGTTTAGCAATTGTATTCTGTAGTCTCCAAGCTATTTTATCTTTATTTCCAAAGAAGCCAAGAAACCAGGCTGATCTTGACAATATCATTGTGCCTTCGGATGCCATCACATATAGATTTAGAGGGTTTAAAAATGTGTGATTCATACAATTCATTTGAAAAGTAATACCCCTTCAAATTGATGATTGAAGAGAAATGAGACACCACACTTTTAAAAATGCTATCCAAGCATAAATGGGTATTTAAAATACATTGCTGATTATTTGCAATTTCCAGCGGAATCAACATCTTCTATAATGATTGACAGGCAAAAATAACTTGTGATAATTTCCTATTTCAATCTTCATGTTTGGAAAGCCATAGGTCTTCAGATAGCCTAAAAGCAAAACTTTATTCACTAGACTACCAGTGACAAAACTGAAAAATACAGGGAAATGTGTACATAACCAAAAACAGATCCAGCATGTTGTTTTGAAGACTGCAAAAAAAAAAAAAAAAAAAAAATTGCTGACTCCTTCACTGAAAATATTTGCCTGAAGCAGAATGATATTCTCTCAAAGGCTGGTCAGTCAGAGATACAAAATGTCTATTCCAGTTTGTGTCATTATCACAAGCAGAACTGGATAAAAATTATGCATCCTTTGATAGTAAACAGCAGGCAGAGCTCTAAATTGCCAGGAGACATCTTATTGCATCTACAACAAAAGACATTTTGCAGTGCACAAACATCCTGTGACTAAACATTAGGAAGAAACCAGCGCCCACTTCTGGACTCTCTCGCTCGTGGTAGCGGTCACGTAAAATATATTGGGAGCTCTTAAACGCCAACAAATACTGGATGAAAATATTTTCTGAATGGCTCAGAATTAATGCCATTCCCAAAGTCTATGTTTTTATTGTTCCTCCCCTTCTCACTTTTGCCCTCCCAGTTGCTTAAATCCTTTGTGCAGCAAAACAGTTTCAGAGAGAAAGAGCAAGCAATCGATACCCAGGATTCATCAATAATATTGCATAACATGGTAGCATATTCCAGCAATAGTACTGAAGACTTGAGCTCCACAACCTGCCACATCCCTCGCCAAGCTGTTCCAGTTGGAGTCATACCTGGCACAAAAGAAGATTGTTGTGGTGTTTGGAAGTCAATCATCTCAACTCCAGGAGTTGCAGGGGTTCCTCAAATTGAGCAGTCTGAGGCCCAACCATCTTCACTGCTCGTCAATGATCTCCCTTCCATAAGGTCAGAAGTGGGAAGTGGGATGTTCACGGATGACTGCACAATGTACAGCATCATTTTTTGGGGACCTCTTTATTGAGGAGGGTTTCCCCGAGCCTGGAGGAGGAGTTTGAACTACCGGGTGGAAATAGGTTCCGGTACCTGCAGGTACGGGATTTTGTCCAGAGGCAAGTCCCCAGCTTTCCTCACCTCCCACTAAGGGGACTACAGGATAAGGTGTTGTCCAAAACAGGGGTTGGGAGAGAGAAGACTGGCCGGCGTTTTGGTATTTGCCTTTGCCTCCCTGATGGCCCGGAGACGGATTTTGCTGGGATGGAGGGACTCTGAGCCTCCAAAGACAGGAGTTTGGGTCAGTGACCTAGCAGGGTTTCTTAGGCTAGAGAAAATTGTTTGCCTTAAGGAGTTCATTACAGGGGTTCGCTTGGAGGTGGCCTTTCGTCGACTTCTTCAAAGAAAATTGACCGTCAGCGTGGGGGGTGGGGGGGATGGGAGGGGGCGAAGAGAAGCATGGAAGTGACGATTAAGGGCAGGGAATCTAATGTATGGGCAGTTAGGGTGGGCTTAAAAAGGTTAAAATGTTAAAATTAGAGATACCTCAATAAAATATTTTCTAAAAAACAAATTGTTCAGCATCATTCGCAACTTCTCAGATAATGAAGCAGTCCATGTCCAAAAGCAACAGGACATGTACAATATCCAGGCTTGGACTGTCAAGAGCCAAGTTACACTCTCGCCACACAAGTGCCGGGCAATGACCATCTCTTACAAAAAAAAAAAGAGGATCTAACCATAGCCCCTTGACAGTAAATGGCATTACCATCACTGAATCCCACAGAACCAACATTCTGTGGGTAACCATTGATCAGAAACAGAACTGGACTAGCCATATTAATAACTGTGGCCACCAGAGCAGGTCAAGGGCTAGGAATCCTAAAGAGAGTTACTCACCTCCTGACACCCTCCCCCCCAAAAGCTTGTCCCCCAACTACAAGGTACATGTCAGGAGTGTAACGAAATACTCCCCACTTCCCTAGATGAGTGCAGCTCCAACAACTAGAAGCTGGACAACATCCAGGGAAAAGCAGCTCTCTTAATTATTTAGATTAGGATATGGAAACCGAGCGTTTATATGGGATTAACACTGCTACTGATGTAGCATTTCAATACCAACGCATACTGGTTGGGGTATACAGACAGTTGCCATGTTTCAATTCCCATGCAATTCAAATTCTTCTTTTCCTTGAGATGTGATACCATGAACCACAACTTTGTACAGGCAGCTCATTTATTGGACAAGCTAGAAATTTGATGAGGAAATCACTTCTAAGAAAGACATGGGAAGCACTTGGAGAAAGTGGCATGGGACAACAAATGCAATGCAATGTCCATCAGGCAACTAGAAACTCTCTGATGGAGCAGTGGAATGGTGACAGAAAAAGTCACCGTCAGATAGGAGGTTCCCCTTTCAATACAGGAATGAATAGATGCCAAGGCATAGCTGTTCACGTGGCACAAAATGTGACCTGGGCCTAGCAAGGCAGATAAAACAAATTATAAATTGGACCAGGGCAGCCAAGGCAAGCCTCCGTTTTATTTGCCCTTTACCCCATGGATCTGCACTATTGCCACAGTTTTGAAACACGCAAGGTGGGCAAAGTGGAACTTCTGGGTGTGCAGCGCTTCGATTTCCAGAAGGCATTTGGCAAGGTGCCGCGTCAGAGATTACTATACAAAATAGGAGCTAGTAGAGGAGTTGGTAGCCAACAGAAAACAGAGTCGCACAATTAGGTCATTTTTGGTCGTCAAGATGTAAATGAGTGGAGTGCCACAGGGATCAGTGCTGGGGTCTCAAACAGCTTACAATCCATATTAATGAATTGGACAACAGGATTGAATGGAAGGTTGCTAAATTTGCTGATGATACAAAATAAAAGTAGGAAAGCAAGTTGTGAAGATGACATTGATATCCCTTTGCAGTCTCCATAAGTGAGCGAGCAAAACTTTGGAAGATGGCGTATAATGTAGGAAATGGTGAACTTGTCCACTTTGAATAGAGAGACTGCAAAACTTGGTGGCACTGATGAATCTGGGGGTCCTGGTACATGAAATCACAACTAGTTGATATGCAGGTAAAACATGCAATTAAGGTGGTAACTGGAATGTTGTCAATTAGTGCAGGAGGAATGGAATACAAAAGTAGTAATGCTTTTGTACAGTTGTTGTAGGATGTTGGTGAGACCATATACTGTGCACAGTTTAGGTCTCTTTATTTGTTTAAGGATATTATTGCATTCGATGCAGTTCAGAGAAGGTTCAGTTGGTTGATTCCTAGAATGAGGGGGTATCTTATGGGGAAAGGTTGGGCCCGTGTCCATTAGAGTTTAGAAGAATGGGAGATGATATTATTGAAATATAGAAGATACTGAGGGGACTTGACAGGGTGGATGCTGAGAGGATGTTTCCCCTTGTAGAAGTGACTGGAACTAGGGGACAGTTTAAAATTAAGGTGTATCCCATTCAAGAGGAAGAATTTTTTTCCCCCTTCAGAGGGTCTCGAGACTTTGGAACTCTATTCCCGAGAAAATGGTGGAGGCAGGGTAATTGAATATTATTAAGGCTGAATTGAGGGAGTCAAAGGTTACCCGGGTGGGCACGAATGTACACTAGATGCCACAATCAGAGCAGCTGTGATCTTATTGAATGGCGGATCAGATTCAAGAGATCACATGACTTACTCCTGTTCATAATACGCATATGAACACACTCCTGCTTTCCACTCAAATCAGCAGGAAGTACTTCATTGCAACTCTTTGCTGCATGCACTTACACTCAAAAACTGCCTCTGCCAGCACAACTACTTCTCCCTATTGTGCACACTGGCTAGGTATTTACAGACTACATTAGGAGCCTTTAACTAGGCCACATATTCGCCAACATCCACCCTTCTTGAAGAAAAAGAAGAAGTCGAACACTACAGGATGGGGGTGGTGCTTGGAGGGAACCAGAACAGGGGAAAGTCCCATCAATCTAAACACTATGAAAGAGCCTTCAACATTATTGGAAATGGCTGGCAACCAGTGGGATTGACAGCTGCAGCCAATGAAATGTTTGCGGCTGGTCGTAGGCCTGTTCAAAAATTGCAATTGGACAATTTTGAGTATCTTGATGCCATATTATGGGAACCTGCTGACCCATGGTACTCCCGTGTACAGCAGCATTCAGCAACGTCTAGAACATAGAACATAGAACAGTACAGCACAGAACAGGCCCTTCGGCCCTCAATGTCGTGCCGAGCCATGATCACCCTACTCAAACCCACGTATCCACCCTATACCCGTAACCCAACAACCCCCCCCTTAACCTTACTTTTATTAGGACACTACGGGCAATTTAGCATGGCCAATCCACCTAACCCGCACATCTTTGGACTGTGGGAGGAAACCGGAGCACCCGGAGGAAACCCACGCACACAGGGGGAGGACGTGCAGACTCCACACAGACAGTGACCCAGCCGGGAATCGAACCTGGGACCCTGGAGCTGTGAAGCATTTATGCTAACCACCATGCTACCCTGCTGCCCCCTACAGTCTGTCGGAATCAAACCCGGGACCCTGGCACTGAGGCAGCAGTGCTAACCACTGTGCCACACCAATAATATCCACATGGGATTAAAAGAAAATGGATCAGACTAGAACATGTTTCAGCCACTTAGTGTGGATGCCCAAGAGAAATCAATAAGCTGAGAGGCGGTTCTGTCACTGAACTAGTAATCCAGAGACCCAGAATCACCTTCTGGGACCCAGGTTCAAATCCCACCAAAGCAGATGGTGAAATTTGAAAACAATAAAATCTGGAATTAAAAGTCTAATGATGGCCAGGCCATGAAACTCTTGGTCGATTGTCGTAAAAATCCATCTGGTTCACCGATGTCCTTTAGAGAAGGAAATCTGCCGTGCTGGTTTGGTCTGGCCTACATGTGACTCCAGATCGACAGCAACGTGGTTGACTGTAAATGCCCTCGCAAGTCACTCAGTGCAAGGGCAATTAGGGGTGGACAATAAATACTGGTCAGGCCAGCGACACCCACATCTCCTGGAGGAATAAGTGTGTGGAGAATAGCCATTGTCCTCAAAACAGTCAGCCTCTCGCTTGGTGCGCAGAGTAGAGGAAACGGTTCTACATGAATCAGTTAAATCAGCAGGCTCAGGCCTAGTGTTGCCAATCACAGAACATTATTGGAATGGAAGCCCTTATCGCTCACAGTGGCAGTCAATAACATTTTTGACTTGGCAGGAGGAGGGGGCAGGGGCATTGCTGAGGAGAAATGCTGTGCAAACATAAGAACATAAGAACTAGGAGCAGGAGTAGGCCATCTGGCCCCTCGAGCCTGCTCCGCCATTCAATTAGATCATGGCTGATCTTTTGTGGACTCAGCTCCACTTTCCGGCCCGAACACCATAACCCTTAATCCCTTTATTCTTCAAAAAACTATCTATCTTTACCTTAAAAACATGTAATGAAGGAGCCTCAACTGCTTCACTGGGCAAGGAATTCCATAGATTCACAACCCTTTGGGTGAAGAAGTTCCTCCTAAACTCAGCCCTAAATCTACTTCCCCTTATTTTGAGGCTATGCCCCCTAGTTCTGCTGTCACCCGCCAGTGGAAACAACCTGCCCGCATCTATCCTATCTATTCCCTTCATAATTTTAAATGTTTCTATAAGATCCCCCCTCATCCTTCTAAATTCCAACGAGTACAGTCCCAGTCTACTCAACCTCTCCTCATAATCCAACCCCTTCAGCTCTGGGATTAACCTAGTGAATCTCCTCTGCACACCCTCCAGCGCCAGTACGTCCTTTCTCAAGTAAGGAGACCAAAACTGAACACAATACTCCAGGTGTGGCCGCACTAACACCTTATGCAATTGCAACATAACCTCCCTAGTCTTAAACTCCATCCCTCTAGCAATGAAGGACAAAATTCCATTTGCCTTCTTAATCACCTGTTGCACCTGTAAACCAACCTTCTGTGACTCATGCACTAGCACACCCAAGTCTCTCTGGAACCATGGAACCATGGAACCATGGAACCCCATCATACTTCTGGACATGCATGGCAATAGGTGCTGAACAGTTTGCTTTCACAAACAAAGCCGTTGAATGCAAGTAGCTGAAGTGAGCCATTTCCCTTGTAGTATATTATGGACGGGGAGAGGGGATGGAATTACTTTTTCCCTTTTCACCGCAGTTTCCTGCAACAAGATGCATTTTACAGGGAACGGTCAAAACCTTTTTGAGTTGTGATTTACAGTATTAAACACAAAGCAGGTTTTGAGCCAAGTTTAAATCCAAAATGTAAACCCAGCAAAACACACTTTTACTCCCTCACATGCACAGACATACGCACAAATAAAGATGGATTACCAAGACAAAGCAGACGTGTTGTATTTTTATTTGCTAATAACCAAGTAGGTAATCACATGTCCAAAGTTCAGTCCTTTAAAAATGACCTGAAAGTAGGTCTAGATAGATTCGCTCTTGTGGTTTTATGGATGAATGGAAGTTGGAAGTCTCTGGGGTCTCCACACCAAGGCATGGCCAAATATTGAAGAGGGGAGGCTTCAGGTGGTAACAAATTAGCCCCCCTCACTCCCTGCCAGGGTTGAGTGGTTGTTAGGCAGGGCTGTCTTCTCCTTGCTAGAGGTTGGTCCTTTTTGTCTTGTTGGTTTGCTGACTCATCTGTCCCTTTGGAGGTCTGTTTTAGTTCTCTCTCCACCCCTCCCCCCACAAAAAAAAGGAATAATTACCCTCCATGGAACTGCTAGCCAGTTAAAAGTTAGAAACCACTGGTACACATTGGGGTTTTAATGGCAGTTGTTCACATCTGCTTGGCATAACTGGTTTCTCTGCATCTTTCTTTATAAAAGGGTCCAGTTTACAGGCACTGTGCCCAGGCAGGTTATTGAGTTTCGGCAAATATCAAGTTCACAAATAGTTACACATTGTGAATGTCTCTTCAGGGGAGGACATCATAGTCATTTACATTTGAATAACTTTCCAGAAGCAGGTTCATATCCTTTGCCTGTGCAGAACTCTCAGAAGGTTACCTGACCCTTAGCGGCCACCATGAGGCAACATTTTGACCACTTTTCAAAGTCAGTTTTCAAAAGTCATCATTGACTGAAGTCTTGACGGTTAGAAATATTATATTCTGGCAGGCATGACATGATGGTCACAGGTAACCCGGGTTCAAATCAGATTAATAGTGATTCAGCAATGCAAGGACCTTAACTGAATGATGCACTGCTGAACAAGTTATGGCAACTTGCTGCCAAGAAGGGACATTGCTCCGTGACAGCCTCCCTAGAGAAACAAACGTTCCTTATGCACTGCTCTTCAGGACTGCAAATCATGTTGTCCTGGAAATAGGACATTTGAGAGGATAGAGGATTCCTGTGAGTAATCCCATTCTAGTTCATCTCCCTCTAGCTGCACTTCCATTTGCTCCTGCCACATGTTGTTGCTCATGTTCCAGACCATCATCCTCTTCCCAGAAGGACCATGAAACTATTAGCCCCTCAACATCCCAAAGCATTTTAGTTATTTTACAAGCATTTTAGACATTAGTCTGATCAGATGAAAAAACATTCTATTTCAGTGAATTTACCTGTAACATATTTTGTCTGTAATACAGATCACCATACTCATACCACGATTTGGCTCAAATTTCATATTCATAGAACAACAGAAATATTTAATCAGTAACGGTTCAGGAGTTTTAATCAAGGTGGTTCCTTACATTGAGTCAGGAAAGAAAATGCAAAGTGTTCTTTTACACATTCTGTTGTATACCATTCTCGCGTGGATTTCACGTCTCCAAATGGGGGAAGACAGCAGTGAAACTTGAAGTGTATTGGAGAGTGCACTGAAACAGTGAGCAAATTACCAACAATATAGGCCAGAATTACAGCAAGGAAAGAAATGGGAAAGTGGATTAAATGTATGCAGGAACTTTCACTTTATGATCTGACATAAAGATCATAATTTTGCCCCAATTTGCCCCAACACTGGAGTTTTAACTCTGCAGCATATGATGTAACAGATGCCCACTGAGGATTCTACCAAATTGACAGGCGGGACTTTCAGAGACCACTGGGGAGAAGGCACTGGATAAGGTAGTTCTGAACTTTGGGGCAGGAGTTGGGATGCATCAGAGATCAGTGACCCAAGGGATTGGAAATGGGTGGTTGAGATGGGTGGTTGAGGGGAGTGGGTGAAAGATCAGAGGGGTTTGAGACCTAGTGGGATTTGGGGGCCGTGTGGTTTGTCTGATTACAGGTACGGGAGGCATGCTACATCCAACAGGTAGGTGGAACGGTACTTGCCTCTTGTATCCAACAATGCTCACATATCCTTTAGTTGCCAGGTTGCCTGAAGCACAGGAAACATGTGCTACGAAGCGGTCATACTTGTGATGGTGTCCCATACAGCAATCCTTCAATACTCTGTTTGTTCCCCATCTCCAACATATGCAAGTCATTTTAAAGACTTATGCTTCACAGCTCCAGGGTCCCAGGTTCGATTCCCGGCTGGGTCACTGTCTGTGTGGAGTCTGCACGTCCTCCCCGTGTGTGCGTGGGTTTCCTCCGGGTGCTCCGGTTTCCTCCCACAGTCCAAAGATGTGCGGGTTAGGTGGATTGGCCATGCTAAATTGCCCGTAGTGTAAGGTTAATTGTTGGGTTATGGGTATACGGGTTACGTGGGTTTAAGTAGGGTGATCATTGTTCGGCACAACATCGAGGGCCGAAGGGCCTGTTCTGTGCTGTACTGTTCTATGTTCTATGTTCTATGACTTCACAGTGCAATCTTCCACAGCTACTGGTCACTGCTAAAACATGGCTTTTTTAACAATAGGTTATTACTGTTTGTTTGCTCCATTGTCTGAAGCAAAAACTTGTCACTGCACCACAGCCCAAAATTACAGCCAGTCATTCTCCCACAAAAACCTCAAATTGGCCATCATCGCGAATCCATGACATCTTCATTCTTCCTTTTTCCCAGGGTAGAGGGGTCAATTACTAGGGGGCATAGGTTTAAGGTGCGAGGGGCAAGGTTTAGAGGAGATGTACAAGGCAAGTTTTTTTTGTTTTTTTTTTAAAACACAGTAGTGGGTGCCTGGAACTCGCTGCCGGCGGAGTTGGTGGAAGCAGGGACGATAATGACATTTAAGGGGCCTCTTGACAAATACATGAATAGGACGGGAATAGAGGGATACGGACCCAGGAAAGTAGAAGATTTTAGTTTAGACGGGCAGCATGGTCAGCATAAGTTTGGAGGGCCGAAGGGCCTGTTCCTGTGCTTTACTTTTCTTTGTTCTTTGTTCCTACCCCTCCATCTTCTGCATCATTCATAAACTGGCCATTCTTCCACTGATGTGTGCTGTACAAAAAAGCTTCATTCTTCTTGATGTCTTAAATCAGTGGGCTAAACAGCTGGCTTCTAATGCAGAACAAGGCCAGCAGTGTGGGTTCAATTCCCATACGGGCCTCCCCGATCAGGCACCGGAATGTGGCAACTAGGGGCTTTTCACAGTAACTTCATTGAAGCCTATTGTGACAATAGCCGATTATCAGAGGAATACTGGCTACCAGTTGGACTTGATGCAATTAATTCGACAAAACATGTCACTATGGTACAACACTTTCCAAAGAATATTAAAACAAAGAATTTTTTCAGTGGCCAAACTTGGACACGAATGGTGGCCTAAAATTCACACTCAAGGATGAAACAATGAAATAGCAAAAGTAAAAAAGTAAGTAAAGTCGCCATGGTCCCAGATGACCAGAGACTAGTCTCCCCTGAGGGGGGAGAGCTGACTGGTGGTGATTTAACCTGAAGATCACCACACCTCAGGCAAGGGGCAAGGTTGAGAAGGCCCACCCTCATGAAAAACCTCAGCCGGTACAGGATATGTAGCAATACATATCACAGGTGGTGTTTAACAAATTTGTATTTATGTAATAGCTTATCAAGGCTCCAAAATGCTTCACAAACCTTTTTAACCTTTAAATAGACAGGTTTTTTTTTGCCAAGTGTCTGGTATACATAGAAATATCAGTGTATTCAAAGGCCACTAAATCAAGCTGCCTCTTCACCTGTAGACTACTTATTTGCCAGGTATAAAGTGAACACTTTTTGTTTTTTAAATTGGGACATGCTTCATGTGCCGAAGTCCATAAAGCAGAGATTTGTCCAGCCAAGATGTAGGGGTCACAGTCTTCGTAGCAGGCATCTTAAATAGCTTAAAACTACAGAACCCATTAACTAAAAGTCAAAGCAGAATGCCGAGGGTGCTGGAAATCGGAAATAAGTATAGAAACTGCTGGAAATACTAAGGTCGAGCAGCGTCTGTGGAGTGCGAAACAAATTCTGTGAATTCTATTCCTCTTCACACATCCGAGTTACTACTTTGCAGCACACCTCTGCTCAGTCTGCAAGAATGGGCACGAGCTTCCAGTTGCTTGACATTTTAATTCACCACCTTACTCTCATTTCTTGTCCTCGGTGAATCTCTACGCAGGCTCCGAGGTACAAGTCCTCATCTTCCCATTAAGCATTTCACAATTTTCCGGACTCAACACAGAGTTCAACAATTTCAGTCCATGAATTCATGTTCAACTCGAAATGTCAACTCGATTTCTCTCGACACAGATGTTGCCAGATCTGCTGGGCTTTTCCATTCACAAAAGAACATTGATACACTTCCCTATTGTTTAACTAGTAATACTCAGGATATTTGGAGCCAAGTGGATATTGGTCCTGGGTAAACATTTTTCTTTCCTGGTTTTAATCAACCAGTTTAGTTAGTCAATTAACAGTGCCCTGACATTTTCAAGATTTCCTTGGTTCATGTATCAGAATATTAAATCTACTACATTGGACTGGTTACATTCTCAATATTCATTATCAAGTGGAGCAGGCTCAATTGTGAAGGGCGCAACTTAAGCAGCAGTTACCAGCTGGTCAGTTAAGAAGAAGTGTGTATTCAAGACATAATTGGAAGAGCAAAAGAAACCCGTATTCCTAAGAGAGATGATATTGGTGTTCTCACATATTTTATCTTTTTTGACTAGACTATGCAGCTTTACATGTGAAACAATGGTCCCACCATCTGCTGGTAAGGAGCTTCAGCAACTCGCCGGTTTGGGGAATCAATGACTTTTTTTTTTAAATGAAAAAAGGCTCAACTTAATTTATAATGCATTCAATAAATGAGTTTTAAAATGTGAGGAATTTTATTAAAAGGGTAGCCAGTAATGTCACTCGGCTAAAATCTCAAAGCAGAAAAATTAAGAATTTGCTTCAATAAGCTGTCAAAGGTTTGGAGGCTTATAATGTTCAGGAAATGTGGATAAATAGCAGTCGCTTTAATTTTACTAAAAATTTGATAATTGTATTATCAAAATAAATTATTCCATAGCAATCATTGTGAATTGTGTATTGTCACGCATCGTCTCTGTAACCTTTTTTAAAAATTTAGAGCACCCAATTTTGTTTTCCAATTAAGGGGCAATTTAGTGTGGCCAATCCACCTATCCTGCACATCTTTGGGTTGTGGGGGTAAAACCCATGCAGACAAGAGGAGAATATGCAAACCCCACGCAGACAGTGACACGGGCCAGGATTGAACCCGGGTCCACAGTGCCGTAGGCAATAGTACTAACCACTGAGCCACCATGCCGTCCGACGTTGTCTTTATCAAAAAGGTTCTGTCATGCATGGTCCGTTGGACCAGATGACCATTCAAAGCTGATATCAATCATTGTCAGATGAAGTGTATCTTTGGCTTCATCGCAGGTTATCTAATCGTTTGGGACTCATCTTACTGATGTTCAGTGGTACCAGTATCAAGCCTTGGGCCGCCTTCTGGAGGACAGAAATGACCATGCCTTGCCCTCACACATTTGTTAGCAACAAATGAAAAAAGGAGTTAGTACCAAATTCTGACCAGGTTCACATGAAGGTTGCATTTCTACACATACAGCAACTTGCACTTAAAAAGCACCTTTCACAACTTCAATGTCCCAAAGCACTTTACAGTCAATGATAACATTTGAGCTGTGGCCACCATTGTGATGTAGC
Source organism: Scyliorhinus canicula (assembly GCF_902713615.1). Lineage (NCBI taxonomy): Eukaryota > Metazoa > Chordata > Chondrichthyes > Carcharhiniformes > Scyliorhinidae > Scyliorhinus > Scyliorhinus canicula. The sequence continues at coordinate 31,647,002 of NC_052156.1, forward strand.
AGACAATTTTCATACAGCAACATCTCAAACAACAATACGATAATGACTGAATAATCAGCTGACTTCTCGTCATGTTAATTGATGGGCAAATATTAACTAGGCAAATGCCCACAGCACATCTCAGATGGTAACAATAACAGACCTCATACGCAATAAACATTAGGAGGGAATTTAAGGTGGGTGCCGAGATGCCTGAAGGCACAGCTGCCAATGATCAGAGCAGCAGAATTGTTAAAAGGTTACAGAAACAAGGAGGGGTGAGACCAAGTCAAGATTTGAACAAGATAACTATTATTTTAAACTCATCACGCCAGCATGTAAATACCAAGTAAGCCATTTGCGATCTCTTTCCTTCCCAAACCACCCATGGCAAGCATATTTGCAGAAGGAAGGTGATAACAAAAAGCCAGGTCAGTGACTTTATTTTTAAGTATAAAATATCAGAAGCATGCAAAGCATGAATTTTAAACACTGACATGACTATGTTCCAAGAAATACTTGCTTATGTAGCCATGGCCATTACATTCACTTATTTGATGTGTGACAGGAACAAGAAGTGACAGGATAAAATCTGCAGTGTTCACGATTTTGAGCAACTGAAAACTTCATCACAACTTAGTGACATATGCACACTGTCCTAGAACTTTTGCAAGAGCGTAACCCCCATAAACAATGTCGAAAGATCTGATGTACAAAGTAAAAAGGATAAAGATCATGTTAAATCCACGTATTTTAAAAATAACCGAGAACACATAGCAGCTCTATTACAAATATTTAGAAAAAGGGTGTAGTGCCAGAAGTGGTGGTTAGTGTAGTGATCCAAGATAAAAAAAACATCTCAAAATCAAAAATGTAATAATGAATAGGCAGCATGGAGTTCAAAGGGAAAAGGTTGACTGATTTAAATATGCACACCTGGATCCCGCCCAGCAAAAGAAAAAGAGACCCAGATCCCAACACACCAAGAGATTCCATTGAATCTCACAAGATGTTTCGAGTATCGTGATTCTCAATCCAGTCCGCTCACCGAGTTTCAATGGCTTCGTCCCGACACCAAGTGGGGCGTGACAAGGCTGCTGAATCACACCCTGAATATTTTAGAAGTTAAAGGTTAACCATAAAAGGCATTTCCTGGATACTAATCTACAACATATTTTTCTGTACGACTCTAGATTTTGCAACTCCACAATCCCAAGTTAAAACTGCTCATCATTTATAAATATATCCCTTTCAAATGGATCTGCTTCAGAATCAATTGCTTTAAATAAAACAAAAATACACAAAGATAACATTGCGTGATAAATTAAAGACCAATTACTTTTATTTTCAAATTTAATAATATTCTCTTGTAGTAGCATATCATAAAAACAGTTTTTTTTAAAAAAGGAAAAGGCAATTTGATCCATTCGTTGTCGATTTTCCATTTAGATAGAATCTGGATATCTAGATTCTTGCACTCCCCCCCCCAAAAAAAAGAGCTTTTGCCGAAATACTTGGATTTCTATTGGGTAAACTGTAGAAGTCAGAATATTCATCTATATCGGATTACAACATTGGCTTGCTACCATCCACATTTCACCCTCACCAGCCTTTCGTGCTAGAAAGCAGGTGTCTCGACCTAGAATTTTCAATATTACACTAGGATATTTATTCAGCACCCTTTTGGAAGGAGCCAAGTAACTGTGATTCTGCTCTCAATATACCTTACTCTGGAGGCAGGAAACTGACATCTCAATCTGCAATTGAAGGTTTAATATTAAATGTGGATCCTATAAATTTAACACACTCAAATTGCCTGTTACCATTTATGTCTATGAGCATATTAAAAACACAATTCATGCCCAATTCAGTTAAGTTTAACTTTAATTTGCTCAATTTTACAGACCAAAATCTGGGAACCATCCTAGTTGGTCTTCTCTACGACCTCAAGACAAGGATGTTTTAAAAAGATCCAAGTTAAGTTTAAGATTCCATGAGGACTTCCGGTGACGGCGGGCGGGAGGCAGCTGCGCAACGGAGGCTCCCGTTCGAGAACAGCATTTTCGGGGCTTAAAGTCCGGTCCCAGGGTCCACGGAGGCGTCAAAGACAGGGAGAAGGCACAGAGGAGGCACAGTGAAGGCACAGTAAAAGAAAATGTCGAAGATCAGCAAAAAAACGGCCGTAAAAAAAAACAGCTGAAGGTCTGTCGGGGAGTGGAAAGGTCACCGCGGAGTCACCAAGGAAAAAGGAGGCTGGAGCACCAGGGGAGGCCGCATTGCTGAAGGCTGAAGAAATAACCACGGTGATGGCTGCAGAATTCGAAAGGCAGTTTACAAAACACCTGGAGGCGATGAGGAAGGAGATGAGGGAGGTTTTGAGTGTGCTGGTGGAGGAGGCGATTTCCCCGGTGATGACGGCGATGGCGAGCGCAGTGGCGGAGGTGCGGGAGCAAGGGGAGGCACTGAAGGAAGTGGAGGAGACATTATTGCAGCACGGTGATCAACTTACCTCGATGGGGAAGGAAATGCGGTAGGTATTGGAGATTAACAAGGATCTGCTGCAAAACAGATCCAAGCGACAGAATATGAGGACTTCGCTGCCCGAAGGAGTTGAAGCGCCGAGGCCAACTGAGTATTTTGCCGCTATGCTGGCGAAACTATTGGGGGAGGGGGAGGAACTCTCCTGATATGAACTGGATCGGGCTCATCGGTCGTGGAGGCCTGTACCAAAGGCGAGTGAGCCGCCAAGGGTAGTAACTCTGTGCTTCCGTAGGTGCAGTGTGAAGGAGAAGGTCCTGTGCTGGGCCAAGCAGAAGCGGGTGGTGCAGTGGGCTGGAGCTGGTATACGTGTATACCAGGACTTTACAGTGGAGCTGGCGAGGAGGCGGGCTGCTTTCAACCGGGTGAAGAGGGCACTGTACTTTAGCAAGGTGCAGTGCAGCATTGTATATCCAGCGAAGCTGAGGGTGACTTACAAGCTCAAGGACTTTTATTTTGGAACGGCAGAAGCAGCGGAGGAATTTGCAAAGGCAGAAGGACTGTGGCAGAACTGAGAAATTAAGAAATGACCATGTGCCGATGTAATCTCAGGACTGTATTTTCTTCTTTTTTGTTTCACTGCGTGCGGGTGAATGGGCTAAAGGAGTCGATGTTGTATATATTTGGACAAGGGAAGTGATGGGACTTTCATTCAAAGTGAAGGCTCTTTGGGGTGTAGGTGGATATGCGGGGTGTGTGTGCTAAAAGGGGATTTCTAGGCTTTCTTCGGGCCAGGCAAGGGGGAAAGGGACCAGGGCGGGGGCCTCCATGCTGGCCGGTTTAAGCCGGCCAGTGAACGGGAGTGAGGTGGGGGGAGGGGCTGCAGCCATTGGAGCCTGGCAGAACAGGGTCCGAGTGGTCTAGCTGGGGTCGAAAGTTGGGGGGAAGGAACAGAGGTTGTGGGGAGGAGTTTTACAAGAAGCAGTGGACAGGAGGAGTTGGGGGGGGGGGGGGGTTTACAACTCTTGGGTATCACGTACGGTACTTTCAGAGGTTGGACGGCGTTGAGTGTGTGTGTGTGTGTGTGTGTGTGTGTGTGTGGGTGTGTGTGGGTGTGGGAGGGGGGGGGGGGGGGGTGTGAGTGGACTCTATGGTGGCCATGGGCGGTCCCGGACTCTTTTTTTGCTCCTTTGTATTTTGTTTCCACCATGGGAGGGTTTGTTTTATTGGATGCATATATTGACAGGTGGGCCGTTGTTTGGGGTGGTGGGAGGATGGGATCATTATTATTGTTAAGGGGATTGATTTTGTATTTGTTACCGTTTACTGTTTGTGGGTGGGGTTAAGTTTTGAAGGAAAATGTGAAAATGGAGAACAAAAACATTTAAAAAAAAAAAAGTTTAAGATTCCACACTACACTGAGAAAACTAGCAAAAAGATTAAATATTAGTACAATCTTGACTTTTTTGGCATGAAAAGTATGTCACGTATCATTATACAGAACTGTTATTGCAAGGTGCATGCTTTTAACAAGAAAGTTAGAGGTGCAAACAATGATTGGTATATCTACAATATAACTGCATTCAAAAGCAACTGAATTGTTACAATAAATAAGCTGCCTTGAGCTGGATTTAGTGCAATATAAATAAACCCACAAAATAGTCGGGACCTCATACTTAAGCAATGTAGATTACTAATTACATAATACAGACAGATCACACATGGCATTGTTCTGCAGGTAATCTGATGTCTAGAGCAAGGTTTTGAAGTGGGGCTGCAAATCTTTAACAGTCTGTCCCTTACGAGTTGCTGGCCTGGTAAATAGGCAATTGGGGGTAACTCATAAGAAAGTTTCAGTATATTGGAGGCTGCTATTAAGTTATCAGTTCTAGTTTGTCGGAGTGACCATATCAAACAAGTTTCTTTGCTGGAATACTTTTCACCATGTAAAGGATGATATATGCCTGAGGCCAGGAGGGAGAAACATAGATAGCCGCAGAAAGGCAAGGAAGAAGGATCACTGCTTCAGATGCACCCTGCCATAGTTTGTTGAACAACTTGCAAATCCCGGGTGTTTAGCATTGTCGTCAAGGTGTTTAGTCCGACTCTTTTCAACAAGGTATGCGTGTATCCTCCTAATGATCTGATGAAATCAATCGGACAGAAAAATGCAGGCTTTTTCTTTAAAACGCGGAAATTACTTGAACCACGGAATCGCCAAAGAAATTGCCAGTACAACAATGTCCTTAAAACAGAACCAATTTCTTGGTTGGCGAAGGTAAAATTATTGTACTTCAGAAATACACGAGCTCTCCAATGTATTCATAAAAAAGCAAGAGAAGTCAGTGCAAATTTCTTGAATTTAACGGACACATTAAAAATCATCTTGAGGGCTGGCAAGATGTTGTCACTTCCATATGTCCCAAAATAACTTGCTATAAGATTGGCCTTTGCAGTCTTATTTTTTTAAATATAAATTTAGAGTACCCAATTAATTTTTTCCAATTAAGGGGCAATTTAGCGGGGCCAATCCACCTAGCCTGCACATCTTTGGGTTGTGGGGGCAAAACCCACGCAGACACAGGGAGAATATGCAAATTCCACACGGACAGTGTCCCAAAGCCAGGATTGAACCTGGGACCTCGGTGCCGTGAGGCAACAGGACTAACCCACTGCGCTACCGTGCTTTGCTGTCATAATTTAAGGAGCAATAAAGTAATTACTTCACATCTGATTAATACTTTACTAGCCTGATAAATTTGATCAGTTAAAATACATTTAGAGACAATGAATTCCTGTCAAGTTCGGAATTGGAAGAATTGGGTGATGGATGACATTACTGCAATAATAATAATCTTTATACTGTCACAAGTATTGGCTTAAATTAACACTGCAATGAAGTTACTGTGAAAATCCCCGAGTCGCCACATTCTGGTGCCTGATCGGGTACACAGAGGGAGAATTCAGAATGTCCAATTCACTAAACAGCACATCTGTCGGGACTCGTGGGAGGAAGCCGGAGAACCCAGACCGCGACATGGACATTTAAATCCACAGCATGGCAGGCCTCATTTATAATTATGCTCAGCGAAAATTGTGTTAATTTGGGTTGGTCAGACAAATAACACGAGGAGTAGTAAGTTCAGTTGAAATCATCATCAACTGATGTACGACTGCCCTTTTTTAAAAAATTTAAAAGTGCTGATACAAATTTCCGCATTTTTTCCCCAGTGTCAAGAAGGTTTGCTATTGAAAATCCACACTGCATCCCTTCTAAGTAAATACCATTTTGCAGAAAGCTGAGTATTCAGTGAAGAGGAACTGGCTTCATAAGCGAGTAGTGCAAGGGGACAGAAGCTTAAACATATAGATTAAACCCATAGCCTTGCTGCAGTATGCAAAGACGAACTGATGATTTGTCTGACGCACATAATCACAGCACCACGCTCCCACACATGTTGATAAGGTGATTTAGAGCTTTTCTATCGGCCAAACGTACAATAGGATTAAATTGGCAGCAGCCATATCACAAATGAGAACGGAACCCCGAACAGGACCCAATAAAAGTAAACTAAGGCATTTTGCAGCAATCTGAGAATGTGCCAGAACAGCAAGTGGAGACAAAATTATAAACCATGGCTTTAAAAGTTTGAATAACCTCGATGAGGGGAAAAAAACAGAATTGCAGCAGAGATAAAACTTGGCAGAGGTCCTCCATTAGTTATTCAAATAAAAAAATCACCAAGATTAATAACAAAATATATTTTCAGGAATGCCATAAAAGGTAAAGTAATCTTTATTTCTAAAGTAACAGCCCAGACCCATTCACCCAGCTAAGAAAATCCAATAGGAAGGGCAGCAAATCTGGCCAAAAACTTAGGGCGCAATTCTCCGCTGCCCACGACGGGTCGGAGAATAGCGGGAGGGCCTTCCCGACATTTTTCCCGCCCTCCCGCTATTCTCCCCCCCCCCCCCCCCCCCACGACACGAATCGCTACTCGCCGTTTTTTACGAACACAATCACACCTGCTCTCACCATTCGTGAAAACGGCCACAAAGTGCCGTCCCGGACAACCATGGCACCGATTGGCACGGCCGCGCCAAGGGTGGCATGGGCCTGCGATCGGTGGGCACCGATCGCGGGCAGCGGGTCCGATACCCGCGCACTATTTGTTCTTCAGCCGCCCCGCAGGATCAGTCCGCGGGGCGGCTGAGGGGCATGATGGCCTGCGCATGCGCGGGATTGACACGTCTGCGTAATGACGTCATCCGCGCATGCATGGGTTGGAGCCGTCCAACCCGCGCATGCGCGGCTGACGTCATAGTGCGCGTCAGCCGCCGTGACGCTTGGCGCGCGGACTTAGCGACGGTCGCTAAACCCGCGATGCCGTGTTTCATGGGGCCGCGCTGCTAGCCCCGCCCGGGGGGGGGGGGGGGGGGGGGGGGGGGGGGGGGGAGAGAATCGGGTCCTGGGAGGGGGCGCGGAGGCTGCCGTGAAACACAGCCAGTTTCACGGCAGCCTTTACGACTCGCCGCATTTGCGGAGAACGCGCCCTTATTCTTTCAGGTCAGAAGCCTCATTTCACAAAAGTAGAAGAACATCTCGGTTGAGAAAACTCCACGCGATCAATTCTGGGTTCTGCCAAAATTGAAAATTGCAGTTTACATTTGAAGTCCAGTTGGAATGAATGACCAAGTGGTTATATAATGTCTCCTGTGCCAGTCTTGTGTGTTTTGGAAGGATCCCAAGTATTTTACTCACACTCTGAGACATTCATTGTAATGAGTGCCCTTCCTTTCCCAGATTCCTTTGCCGCCTCAATGCTGTCCTAGGGTAACAGGATTGTGCTGTCCAGAAAGTTTTGGTTAAATTTGTACATCAAAAAATGATACGTTTTAATGACGTCGAATCACTCGGCATCATAACTACTCAGCATTACATTGAACGCACAGCACAGAAACAGACCATTTGCCGTAACTCATCCATACTGATGTTTTACCTCTTCCCAACCTATTTCATCTACTTCTGTCTGCACATCCTTCCATTTTCACTCACAAACTAATCGAACTTCACCTTAAATACATCGATGCCTCTTGGCTGAGCTTCCTGCAGCAGCAATTTCCTCAGCCAGACCACTCTGGAGAATTCTCCAGAGACAAAGCTGATGAAAGTTACAATGAAAGTGGGGGCCAGGTCAGAGTTTAAAACACAAGGATGAGAATTTCCATTGGAGAGTTGGGAAGCAAAATAATTTACCAAGGACAAGGGTGAACAGGACACGGTGAAGAGTAAGATACAGACAGGAGAGATTTTGATGAGCGAGAAGTGTGGAGGATGGAAGCAAGTCAGACTCAAATAGTTATGCCCAAAGGTGACAAAAGCATTAATAATTTGTTGAGCAATAGATGGGCTGTGGCATGGCAATAGCAAGCGACATTACAGACTGAAGTGTACAGTTTGTGATGGACGATATGAAAGTCAAAAACTTTACCTTGGGATCAAATAGGATGCCAAGACTGAGACAATCTTATTCCACGATAGGCTGCGGCCAGGGAGGATGGTTGAATTTGCGGCAAGCGCACACAGTTTGTGACAAGGACTGAAAGTTAGCTGGAAAAAAATTGCTAGTCTAATATCACTCTTAGTGAGTGCAGTCTGACAGAAGCAGTGAAAGGTTTCAGAGGGATGGTAAAGAGATAGAGCATGGAATTGAATGTCATATCTGTGGATGATATGATCAAGCAGCAGTGTGTATAAAGAGGAAGACTAGGAGACAAGCTTCACTAATGAACTTGAGGAGGTAATGGAAGCGAGAAGAAAAGGCATTGGTGGAACGGCCAGGCTATTGATAAGACAAGAAATAGGAGCAGGATGGTGGCTCTCTGGCCTCTCAAGCCTGCTCTACCATTCAAAATGAACACGGCTGATCGGATTGTGGCTTTAATCCCACTTCCCTGCCTCACCCACCAACACCAAATATCCCACCCCTGCCTGACCCAACACCAACCCTTCATGCCCCCCATCCCCTGCCTGACCCACCAACACCAACCCTTCATGCCCCCCATCCCCTGCCTGACCCACCAACACCAACCCCAACCCTTCATGTCCCCAACCCCCTGCCTGACCCACCAACATCAGCCCTCCATACCCCACCCCCTGCCTGACCCACCAACACCAGCCCTCCATACCCCACCCCCTGCCTGACCCACCAACACCAACCCTTCATGCCCCATCAGCTGCCTGACCCACCGACACCAACACTTCATGCCCCATCCCCTGCCTGACCCACCAACACCAACCCTTCATACCCCATCCCCTGCCTGACCCACCAACACCAAACCTCCATACCCTACCCCCTGCCTGATCCACCAACACCAACCCTCCATGCCCCATCCCCTGCCTGACCCACCAACACCAACCCTCCATACCCCACCCCCTGCCTGACCCACCAACACCAGCCCTCCATACCCCACCCCCTGCCTGACCCACCAACACCAACCCTTCATGTCCGCCATACCCTGCCTGACCCACCAACACCAACCCTTCATGCCCCATCAGCTGCCTGACCCACCGACACCAACCCTTCATGCCCCATCAGCTGCCTGACCCACCGACACCAACACTTCATGCCCCATCCCCTGCCTGACCCACCAACACCAACCCTTCATACCCCATCCCCTGCCTGACCCACCAACACCAAACCTCCATACCCTACCCCCTGCCTGATCCACCAACACCAACCCTCCATGCCCCATCCCCTGCCTGACCCACCAACACCAACCCTCCATACCCCACCCCCGCCTGACCCACCAAAACCAATCTTCCATATCCCACCCCCTGCCTGACCCACCAACACCAACTCTGCATACTCCATCCCCTTACCTGACCCAGTAACCCTCCATACACCCATCCCTCCGCCTGACCCACCAACACCAACCCTCCATACCTCACCCCCTACCTGACCCAGCAACCCTCCATACACCCATCCCTCCCCCCGCCCCCGCCTGACCCACCAATACCAACCCTTCATACCCCGCGCCCTGCCTGACCCACCAACACCAACCCTCCATACCTCACCCAGCAACCCTCCATACACCCATCCCTCCGGCTGACCCACCAACACCAACCCTTCATACCCTCAGCCCTTGCCTGACCTACCAACACCAGCCCACACCCTCACCCCAAAACCATCAACCCCTTTGTGAATCAGAAATGTACAAAATTTAACCTTGAATATATTCAATAACCCTGGCCTTCATCCTCTCTGAGAAAGAGAATCCAAAAATAATAACCTTCAGAAGAAATTCCTTTCCCCATCGAAAAAAATAAACCCCTTATTTTTAAGGTGGGCCCCTTAGTTTTAGATTCTCCTGCTGCACCCACCCCAAAAAACATATCCTGCAGCATCCACTCTGGCAAGCCCCATCAGGCCCTTGTATGTTTCAGTAAGAGTACTTATTCTTCTCAGCCCATTAAGCATTAGTCCAACATGCTCAACATTTCTTCAAGGCTACCATTTTATCCCAGGAATCAACCAAGTGAACCCTCTCTGAATTGCCTCATGCACAAGGATATCCTTCTTTAAATGAGACGACCTAAACTAGTACCTGGTACTTTGGTGTGGTGTCACCAATCTAGTGTCCAGTTACAACAAGGATTCCCTAATTTTATACACCCTCTTTGCAATAACCTTTGAAGGAACCAGGTGAGAAGTCTCACGGGGGAGTAGTGCGAGAGAACATACGGTAACTATGTCAAAGGCTACAGAGAGAATGCAGAGAACAAAGAAATTGACTCAGAAATCAGCAACGGCCAATTTTGGCCAGGGAAAGCGCGTCAACAACAATGCCGGCTTGTTCCACTATACTGTACAGCACACGATGAAAAACATCTGCAGGCACGGGCTCAATGTCATATCGCTGGCGGGTGGCCACTAATTTCCCCCACCTTGCCATCACCTCAAGCGCTTCAATGATCCAGGCACTATAAATATAGGCCACCCCCGTATACACGTGCAGACTTCAAAATTCATTCAGAAGTCATGGTTGTTAGATTCAGGAAATATTCTGCACCCCAAGTTTAAACAACACCTCCCTCGAGCACCTGCTGGATACAGTGGGGGCCCACCGTGATGTGCTGTACCCATGCTCTGGCAAAGACCTGCAAAAGACTAGGGATAGCACAGTGATTATCACTGCAGCCTCACAGCACCAGGGAATCGGTTCCAATTCAGGTCTTGGGTAACTGTGCGGAGTTTGCACTTTCTCCCAGTGCCTGCGGGTTTCCTCCGGGTGCACCAGTTTCCTCCCACAGTTCAACGGTCCGCAGGCTAAGTGGAGAGCCATGCTAAATTTCACCTTAGTGCTCAAAAAATTAGGTGGGGGTGCTCTTTCAGAGGACCGATGCAGACTCGATGGGCCAAATGGTCGCCTTCTGCATTGTAGGGATTCCATGATTCTAGGTCTTCAGGGAGAGAGCTATTCAGGGCAGCACTACCACAAGGCAGTACAAGGCAGCAGGACCCTGAAAACAGGCCATCCAGGCCATAATCCACCAGAGGATACCCACGAAGGTCATCACAAGCAGGGCGTAACAGAGAGCAGGCTTCCTCCATCTCCACTGTGGATGTTCGGGATGCAAGGTAAGGAAGCTTTAAAATTTGTAGTTGGACAGCATGGGCACAGGTGTTAATCACTTCGACAGAACATTCATTTTTGTGAACAAACTCCTGCTAATTTCACCCTTTTTATGGTCCATGGTTATGTGTGTTCCTGTCAGTCTGAAGTGAAAAATTGATTCCTGCTCAAGATAAGGCAGGGTTCTCGGTCCAAGATTTCCTCCCTGAGCTTTGTTCAATCTTCACAGCATATTGATAGTGTTCCTTCACAGTGATTGAACACATCAGTCATGCCTGTATCTCAATGGGAATTGTGCGTGCCAGAATGCTGTGGATTTGCATCAGAGCTCAGTTATTCTCCATGATCTCTCTGCAGCTGTAAGGTGTGGCTAGCCCCCCATCCAATCAGCTTCTGACTCCAGCAACACTGTGGTCCTCAAGGGTAAAGCCCATGAAAGAAACCATAGAAATCAGGAGAGGTGAAACCTGCCCCACTACATCACCATGATATGACCCAAGTAATTGAGAACAAACAAGCTGCCATCAGCCAGACAGGAGTCAAGACATTCACATAAGCTCTGTGAGGATCTTTGGATTTTCTTCACTGCTAGTTGTAATCATCCTCTTGCAATGAAGGGACTATGGGCATCTGTCGCGTATTCATGACAGGAGCCTTACCACAGAGGGTGTATACTGCCATCAGTCAGACACAAGTGCAATGCTCACAGATTCCATGTGAAGATATTGGGGTGTCCTCACTGCATGCCATCATCCTCCTCCATTCAACTAGTGGCAATGAGTACACTCCAAGCTCTCTGCCTCATCTGATATGGGCATGGCCCCATCCACGCTGACAAGGACCTCCTTGGCCTCATCTCCTTCGACACCCTCTCAATGGAGGGGAGATGTTGCATAGGCAATCGTCACTCACACCCCCCCCCCCCCCACGTGGAAGGCATCAATCAGGTTGTGCAGATTGCAGCAGATACCAACAATGCACAAGACGTATCGCAGGGCTCCACCAGACGAGTCCAGGCACCGGAGCCTCATCTTCAGCATCCCTATGGTTTGTGTGATCAAAGTGCGAGTTGCAGCATGGACCTTGTCGTATCTTGCCTCTTGTGCATTCTGTAACCTCCTCACAAACGCCATCAGCCATGTCCTCAGTAGGTAGCCTTCGTTCCCAAGGAACCAATCCTGCAGCCTCTGTGGACTCTAAATTACATCAGGGATCGAAGAGTCGTGGCTGCAGACCAGTTGAACATTCAGCAAGACGAAGTCCTTGGGCTTCACATAATTGACAGCTTAAAGCCAGGGAGCTCAAGAGTGCCACGGGAGTGTAGTCAATGGCACCTAGGGAAAACCAGAGATCTGCACAAACCCAGCTCTTGCTTCCTGGCTTGTCTGATCCCAGTTAAAATGCACAAAGTTGTGTGCCCTTCGAAGATTGCATCTGTGACCTCGTGGATTCATTTGTGTGTGTGGAGGCTTTCAAAATCCACAGAGGTCATGTGTGCAGCCCTGCCAGAGGCATAGGGAGAGAGAGGGGGAGAGGGAGAGAGGGAAAGAGAGAGAGAGAGAGAGAGAGAGAGAGAGGGGGAGAGTGTGCTGTGGTCACTTTCAATGACAGTGGTTGCCCTCCAAGCTACTTCTGGCACCAAATCCTGCAGCACGAGCAAATCTGACCCATCAGTTCCCTAGACACATGCAGTCTTCGTGACACTGGTTCTCAACATCTGCTGGTATGTTCAGTGCTGTCTGTCAGCCCCGAGTCGAGTGAGGCACCAACAAACAATGGCCCTACCACCCCTCCCTCTTCACAATTCTGCTTCCGTCTCCGGCGAGCCAGGCACCTCCATTGAAGTTATAGTCTTCTCTCCGGCCTATGAGCGAGACGAATGGCAGCGAGATCACCAGGCTCCATGTTCCTGATGGTCTTCCCAGTGTAGTTTCAAAAAAAAAAGAGACTTGCCAGTTAGTATTTGTCCAAGAACCACGTTCTGTCCATTCATCATCTGCAGCTGCCTCTCAAAACCCATCGACTCATGCTCTGCTCACAACATGGATGCCCTGTCCGGACTTCACATGCTGGTTGGGCAACACCCTAAACCACCCAACCTTGTGGCAACAGTTTTGGCCATGCCACTGCATCCTGAGCTCTCACCTCAGGCATGGGCATTGCCATGTTTCACTCCAAGGCCTTGCACTCAGCTTGGCCCATTGGGAAGGGGTTGTGGGGGGGGGGGGGGGGGGTACTCGTCAATAGGCACGTCAACACACGCCAAGGATTAGGAGTTGCTCTCCTCGGGCAATGTGACATGGCCACTTTTCTAGGAGGATATGGTAGCTCATCCAATCGGCAATGGTACAACCACACCTTAACAGCCATAGGATCATAGAATTTACAGTGCAGAGGCTATTCAGCCCATCAAGTCTGCACCGGCCCTTGTAAAGAGCATTCTATTTAATCCCATGCCTCCACCCTACCCCCACAACCCAGTAACCCCATCTAACCTTTTGGACAATAAAGGGACAATTATACTGTGGCCAATCCACCTAACCAAAGTCATTGGCTTTGAAAGTTTGTGCGCCAAGGGTTAAATGCCCAGCAGCAATCATTAGCACTCACACGAGTGCTGCTCGAGTGGGCGCAATTGCATGAATGGTCAATTGAGCTCAAGCTGCAAGGTCTCAGTGGCAATAGAATACTGATCATTGGCAAATTTGTCCATCAGCCTTGCCCTTGCAAGCTTCAAGAAAGGAAAATCTTGCCTGACTAATTTATTAGAGTTCTTTTGAGGAAGAAGTGGGTAGAGAGTGGAATAGATATGTTGTATTTGAACTTCGAGAAGGCGTTCGACTAGGTACCTCACAAAAAGTTAAGTTGTAAAATAAAAAGAAGAACCCATGGTCATAGATCATAGAATTTACAGTGCAGAAGGAGGCCATTCAGCCCATCGAGTCTGCACCGGCTCCTGGAAAGAGCACCCTACCCAAGGTTAACACCTCCACCCTATCCCCATAACCCAGTAACCCCACCCAACACTAAGGGCAATTTTGGACACTAAGGGTAATTCATCATGTCCAATCCACCTAACTTGCACATCTTTGGACTGTGGGAGGAAACCGGAGCACCCGGAGGAAACCCACGTACACACGGGGAGGAGGGGCAGACTCCGCACAGACAGTGACCCAAGCCGGAATCGAACCTGGGACCCTGGAGCTGTGAAGCGATTGTGCTATCCACAATGCTACCGTGCTGCCCTACTGGTGTTGGAGGTAGTCTATTGGCATGGATAGAGAATTGGCTAATGGGCAGGAAACAGTTGAGTGGGGAAGGGGGTTCTTTTCAGGTTGACGACCTGTAACCAATGGGGTTCCACAGGATCAGTCCTGGCACCACAACCGTTTGCAATATATATATATTAGTGACTTGGAGGAAGGACGCAAATATACTGCAGCCAAATTTGCAGACAACACAAAAATAGGTGAAAAGGCAGGTTGCGAGAGGAGCACAAAACATTTGTAAAGAGATCTGGATAGGCTAAGTAAGTGGACAAAAGGTTGACAAATGGAGTATAATGTGGGAAAATGTGAGGTTGTTCATTTTGGAAAGGAGAACAAATGGAGAGTATTATTTAAATATAGAAAAACTGCAGAAAGCTGCAACACAAAAGGATTTGGGAGTGCTTGTGCACAAAACGCAAAGCTAGCACACAGGTGCAGCAGGTTATCAAGAAGGTTAATAGGATGTTGGCCCTTATTTGAAGGGGGTTGGAGTAGAAGAGTAGGGAAATCTTGCTGCAACTGTACAAGGTACTGGTGAGACCACATCTGGAATAGAGAGCACTTTGGGCCCCTTATTTAACATTTAATTGGAAGTGGCTCAGAGATATATTTTTTTAAATTTTAGAGTATCCAATTATTTTATTTTCCATTAAGCGGCAATTTAGCATGGCCAATCCACCCACCCTGCACATCTTTTGGGTTGTGGGGGTGAGACCCATGCAGACACGGGGAGAACGTCTTTCTCCACAAAACAGTGACCCAGGGCCGGGATTGAACCTGGGTCCTCGGCACCGTGAGGCAGTGGTGCTAACCACTGCACCACTGTGCCGCACAGGAGGCGGCTCAGAGATGGCTGACTAGGATGATCCCTGTTATGGAGGAATTGTCTTATGAACAAAGGTTAAACAGGTTGGGACTCCTTGGAATTTCGAAGAATGAGAGGTGATTTCACGGAAACATATAACCCGCACATCTTTGGACCGTGGGAGGAAACCGGAGCACCCGGAGGAAACCCCGCACACACGGGGAGAACGTGCAGACTCCACACAGACAGTCACCCAAGCCGGGAA
The DNA here is from genome assembly GCF_902713615.1 of Scyliorhinus canicula. NCBI lineage: Eukaryota > Metazoa > Chordata > Chondrichthyes > Carcharhiniformes > Scyliorhinidae > Scyliorhinus > Scyliorhinus canicula. Next base: position 31,662,435 of record NC_052156.1, read on the forward strand.
TCGAACCTGGGACCCTGGAGCTGTGAAGCAACTGTGCTAACCACTATGCTACCGTGCTGCCCGCAATCATAATCAGACCGTTACGACACATCACTGTGGATGGTGTATTTGACATGGGGGTATGATTCTGACATATGGGCCCAATATTAGTACGTTAATGTATTATAATGACCTTCCCAATGGCAGGAAACGTGGCCTGCTACACGCAGCGGGAGGGGCAATTAAGAACTTTTAAAATTAAACTTGAACTGCTTGAGCACACCTACAATGGATTCTTGCCTACAGCACACCACTACAGGACTGTGAACTGGTGTTACGGAAGCACTGCACTACAACTTAACTATACATGTTGATCTTGCAATCAGAAGAATGGTGGTCATATTCTTGCAGAACACCAATATCAATATACCATGCTGCTCATGGGGAGCTGCTCGTACCATTTGCCCAACAAGCATTTTAATCCATATCCACAAAATCAAAATACTCGGAAAATGAAAGTTTGAACTCAAAACAGAAAATGCAGGTCAAACAGCATCTTAGGGGGGAAAAGAAACAAGAGGTAACATGTCGGCTAAGTTACCTTACATCAGAACAGTCAACAGTTCCTCAACCTGAAACATTAACTCTTTCACTTCTCCCCAGATGATGCCAGTCTTGTTGAGCATTTCCTGTATTTTCACTTTTTAGTTCAAGCCCATACTAGTCAACTGATCTCTAGCGACTATGCCTACATTTTGAAGGGGGGGGGGGGGGGGGGGGGGATATCAAAAGGTAAAGCAATTTAGGGCAATGGGTGTCAGATTGGGGAAGAAGAAAAAAAAAGTCAGTTGGGTCTCCATCTCATCTCAGGATCAGGGTCATGAAGACCCAAGTAATGTCCAGTAATAGCGGGTTTGGAATAAACTAGCTATCTGTGGGAGGATTCAATGTAATTCCCAAGCAGGACCTGTCAAATAAATGTGCATTTTGAATTTGCATTACAATTTTTTTTTAAACCATTTTTGGGATGTCAAGTTGACAATTGAACTTCACAGATCTGAAACGTCAATCCAGTCTCTCTTTACAGATGCTGCCTGACCTACTGAGTGTTTTCATTATTTTCGGTTTTTAAATTGATTGGACATCATAGTTCAATGTCTCCTATTTGAACATGTGGTGGTATGATTAACATAGCTGCCTGCCATTGGTGCAGAACACCGGCTTACCATTGGCCCTGGTCAGTCATGTGCCTCTCGACCGATTGGTTGAGACCAGTCATGTGACGGCTCCCCGATTGGTCAAGAGGCTGAGTTAACCCCCGCCTTTAGGGTGGGGTATAAATACCCAGTACGCCCTGCGGTCGTCCATTTACTGTAGTCGACCGCAGGGCTAACATCTAGCTTATTAAAGCCATACTTTTGTATAGCAACTCGTCTCGCGTTCAATTGATGGTACATCAGAACATACATACAAATTAGGAGCAAGGTTAGGCCGCTCGGCCCCTCGAGTCGTGTTGGCTCTGCCATTCAATAAGGTCATGGCTACTCTTCTTGCAATGTCAACCTCACATTCCCGCCTATCCCCAATTTACTCCTAAGTTAATCAAGAATTTAATTCACCCTGCATTAAAAATATTCCAAGACTCTGTTTCCTACTGCCTTTTGAGGAAGAGAATTTCAGAGTCTAATGATTGAAAAAAAAATTCTTCTCATCGCTGTCTGAAATAACCTCAAGTGTTAATTGGCAACATTGTCAGAGGAGCTCATGGGCCCAACATGATGGAGATTCTACATTTACCAAACATTATGGTTCCTTGGTGAAATATTACATGAAGCATTCGTGTACCTATCATACACCCACATCATTAAAAGTCTTGCATCGAGTAACCTTTCAAAGGAAGCGCACCCGAAACGTATGGTCTCGGGCATCACATCTTCAAAACATGACACAGCTGTAGGTCTTAGATAAGCAGTTAACGGAAGCAAGTTTGCTTAAAAATTTACTAAAAGCAGGCATGTCAAAAAAGTAGCATGAGACACGTGAAGAACAAATAACTAGCAGAAAAATCGAGCAATCAAATCCTATTCACAACTTTGCAAGTAGCACAAAACCAGCCAAATTGCTCAAAGGTGATGACTGGAGAGTTCTGGCATCTGCTGCGAGAATAAGTGAGCCAATCATTTGAGTTGTAGCTTTCACTCTGCTTCTCCAAGAACTGCGATATCTAACAGTACACTGTGACAACTTAGCGTAAATAAAATATACAATTAGAGCTGCGAAAGGAGTTGGGGCATCATTTCACATAGCTAGTAAAAAAAAAAAACTGAATTCAACAGCATTATTTGCAATTATTTTATTGCTGACAGACAAACTTGCATTGATATGGTACCTCCCAGAACCACCAGATGGGTCAAAATGCTTTCCAGCCAGTGATGTACTTTTGAAGCTTAGTCCGTGGGGCATGGGATTGGTGGTCTGCCCATATCGCAGAGCAAAGAGCCAGAGACATCATACTGGTTGTGTTGACAGTATTTTAATGTTTCTCTTGCAAGTGTGCCCCACTATCCCAATTACGCCGCCTCACTATCCCCACCTTCCCACCCTTGCCCCCCCCCACAAAACTTCCCTTCAACTCACACTCCACTCTTCACCTCTACCTACTACATTCCCCCAGTGCCCTCAGGTGATCCTCTATGTGCTTGGCCAACCTTGCTCAACTGCCACCTCCTAGGTGCATCCCCAGGTTGTACCCATGGCCTTCAATACTCTTGGCATGTGTCCTCTGGAGGCTCTGGGGCCAGAGTGCCCCGGCGCACTTGTTGGCGGCACATGCAGCCGTGCCGCCCTGCTGAGTGCTGGCTGCAAGGCACTAACTCAGGGGTCGAACTCGGGAGTGGCTGGTGGCCACCAACAGCAGTCCATAGGCTGGGTCCGGTTTTGTCACCCAGTGCCTCCTCCTCCCAGTCTGTGCCTGTAGGGCCCTGGAATTCACCTCGGGACCCCGGCTGCGTGTGCGTGCGTGTGTCCTGCAGCACCTCATCGTGTGTGTGTGGGGGGGGGGGGGGGCCAGCACGGCGCTGGAGCGGTTCGTGCCACTCCAGCTGCAGATCCCGGTGCACCCTTGGGATCCACGCATACGCAGTTGTGACGGCACCAAGGACATGCGCAGTGGCACCAGCGCTAACGCGCGCATGCGCAGTGGCCTCCGTCATCACGCCAGCCCCGACGCAACATGACGCAGGACTACAGGGGTCGGCGGGTAGGAAAGGAGGCCACCAGCCACAGAGGCTGGCCCGCCGATTAGTGGGCCAGGCCACATCGGAGCTGCCCCCCAGAGTTGGACCCTCTCTCTCTCTCTCTCCCCCCCCCCCCCCGCCCAAAAGGCCACCACGCGACCCTTACACGTTGAGGTCCCGCCTGCCCAGAGCAGGTTAGAACGGCGCCGGTGGGACTCCGCCCAGCCCATCCAGGCTGGGGTCTCGATGGGCTGACAGTGTAGAGGCGCCCGCAACCAACGCTGCGCCAACTACGCCAGCGCGGCCTGCCGCCGATTCTCCGACTCGAAGAGAGAGTCTGAAGAGAGTTCAGACAAAAGGTCGCTGAACTGAAATATTGACCGTTCCCCTCCCTCACCACAGATCCTGCCAGACCTGCTACGCATTTCCAGTTTCTTCCGCCCTCCTCGATTTCCCTAGCAGTTTCCCAAAGGTGGTGCCATTTGCGATTTGTGCTTGATTTACCCTTTTGACTTCTATGTATCTGCACATCTAATCCTTATGAGGGGTTTATATAATGCATAATCCTTTACACCTCCGCCACCAACTCCATTAGCCTTTCCATTAAAGCTGGAAGCGCAACCCTTTAAACTATTGTTCTCTGTCCTGTATTTATCTTGGATTGCTCATATCAATCCAATAAAAGGCAACTGTGAGTACAGTCCTCTAAATGTCAGTTCTGATGACAGGTTACAGCCAAAACGTGAGTTTAACTCTGCTCTTTCCACTCGTACATCAACAGTTTCTGCCCGGGTTAGGAAAAAAAACAGAACAGCATTCATAAAATGTGCGATCATCTTTGGTATAAACATGACAGAACTTTTCCCTCTTATCTTCAAAATTATTGAATTGATTCATATTCCTGTGGTTACTTCTTGTGTCACAATGCGTAACATTTCTAGATTTAAAATTCTGGATTTTACTTTCACTCTAAAATGAATGGAGGCTCCTTGCATGAAGAAAATTGCTTGCAAATGAATTGTCTTTTGCTTGTGTTAATAAATTGTGCGCACACAGTAACCTTTCCACGTCTCTAATTTCCAAACTTCTCTCAATTACTGACCTTGCCAAACGCATGTTTGCTAACTGACAGGAAAGGCATGTGCGTTGTAGCTTCCGATCACTTAGCTTTATTTTTTTGCCTTTTTTTCCCAAAAAGAAAGGTTGGTGTTCCTGTCATTTTCCCCCAAAGTACACACAGCATCTGACAGCTTTCCTCCAAATATCCCTTCCAGTCATGTTGCCATAACTGTTCAACTCAGCAGGTCTGAAGTACACAGGCTTAAATTATTTCTGAGAAAAAGCAAAAAAAAAAGATCTATACCTCGTGAAAACAGCCAAGCCTTTCTAACAGTCAGATATTAAAGTAGTCTAGCCCCCAGTACAAATTCAAATCCATTGGTCTCAATTGCTTTCAAGTCTGCAGATTTCACTACTTCATAAAAACCTTGCATCAAGCACAAGTTTAATCACAATTGTTGAGAGTCTTTGAAACTGACACGTACATTCAAGCGAATCACAATTGACCCAAGTGTCTTCAACGTAATTTTATTTCCTGTCGTTGGACACATTGAACCAAAGCACATTATTGCTGCGTTCAAATAGTTTAGCAGTTTTGCTCAAAACATCACAATGGGAGGAGCGCCAACAAGAGAAAGGAATTATACTTCAAATAATTGATGGAATTTTAAACTGGAATATGGATGACAGGAGCAGGAGTAGAACACGCAACCTCTTGAACAACAAAGAATAAAGAAAAGTACAGCACAGGAACAGGCCCTTTGGCCCTCCAAGCGTGCTGCCCATCTAACCCAAAACATACCATCTCCTTTGACACACTTCGTGGCAATCTATCACAGTCAGCTTGAAAATTTTAATTGTGCAAATATGGCCAAGTGAAAACCATGGTGCATATAATCAACAAGCGCCCCGATCTGTGCTTCAATGGCAGCCTCAATGCCCTACACCAGGCTGATGACGAGGCTGCCACCTTGCTGAAAAATTTCAATTTTGACATCTAGCTGTTCATCAGTGCATACAATAGTAGTAATCATAGCAGTACACAACATTCAGCACCATTTGCAATTCCTCAGATGCACAAATAGTCTGTGTTCATTTGCAGCAAGACCTGGACAATATGAAAGCTCGGGCTGATAATTAGTAAGTATTCACATCACACAAGTGTCAGGCAATGACCACCATCAACAACACAGAACCTAACCATCTCCCCTTAATATTTAGTGGCATTATGGCATTGCCAAATTCCCCCCCTAACAACATCCCAGGGGATTACCATTGACCAGAAAAAGATCTGGACCAGCCATATAAACACTGTGGCTACAAGAGGTCAGGGGCTGGGAATTATTGTGGAAAGCAGCTCTCCTCCTGACTCCCCAAATCCTGTCCACCATCTTACAAGGCACAAGTCAGGAACATGATGAAATACTCTCCACATGCCTGGATGAGTGCAGTACTCAAAATGTTTGCCACCATGCAGGACAGATCTGTCCACTTGATTGGCACCCCATCCATAATCCATAACTTTCACTTTGCCCACCACCAATGCACATCAACAGTGTGTACCATCTACAAGAAGCACTGCAGCAGTGCACCAAAGTTCCTTCAACAGCACCTTCCAGACCCACTACCTCTACTGCCTGGAACAACAAGGGCAACAGACACAAAGGAACATCACCACCTGCAAATTTACCTCCAAGCCCCACACCATCTTAATTTGGAACTATATCGATGCTCCTTCACTGTTGAGACACAAAAACCTAGAGCTTCCGTCCAGCAGCACTTTGGCTATACCTGCACCAGGTGGACTACAGCAATTTAAGATGGTTCAAGGGCAATTAGGATTGGGTAACAAATGCCAACACAGTCCACAAAGAAAGAGCAAAAGATTCTGAATTTGTGTCCTGTACACCCGAGTCCAGGTACTTAATGTACAACCAGAAAAGCAGCAGACCAAATACTGGCCCTGGGAAACCCTGTGTGCAGGTCTCCAGTATCAAACAACGGCTCATCGCTATTGTCTGCTCCAGTTGCTCAGGCAATCTCGCAACCAGGCTGCCACAGCTGGTTTTATTCCATGGGCTTCAATTTTACTGAAGAGCCTATTCGGAGGCACTTTATCAAATGCCTTTTGGAAGTCCCTGTACACCGCTTCAACCACGCTTCATGGCGTTAATCAACTCTGTCTCATCAAAAAAAGTAAATGGAGTTAAACACATTTTGCCGTGGCAACTCAAGTGTAGATTTTTCTAAATTAATCCACACTTGAACCTGTTAATTTTGTCCTAAACTACCATTTAAAAGCCTGCTCACCACGGAGTTAAACCCGACTGGCCTGCAGTGCGCAACACTCTAGCTGTCTGGCTTCACCCCATGTCAAAGGAACATGAGAAGATTTATGACTAGTACCTTCACATTTTCCACCTTTGAGGGTATATTCACTGCCTATATATCTATTCAAATTCACAGAAAATGAACAGAGCCCTCTCTTCAGTTTATTCTAGCTACTGTTGTTAATCATAGGATCTTCCTGCTCTTCAGAAATGTTGTGGAGTCCACATTGGATTTGGACTTCAATTTGAAATGCCAGTGGCTTATATGAAGTTAAAGAATTCCTTATGAAGCAACAAATATAAAACTTCCATCAAACCACAAATCTTTAAATCAGTCTGGATTAAATCAGATTACAAAACAGGCAGTCATAAGCTTTATGACTTGGCTTTAAATGAAGTTACAACATTTTTCAATGCATGTAATGAAGAACAATATTGCAGGGCAATAAGCAATCTTGCATCCAAGCTTAAAAATCAAAATGCATTGCTGCACAACTCAACAGCTATTTAGTACAATTAGTTCCAATATGTTTATTCAAAAATAATGGCATTAAAAAAATGAATTTCAGTATGGTTCTCCCACTAATGGTATAATCGCGAAGTCAAATAGAATAAGTACGATCAATACAGCCACAAGAGTTGGTTTCCTAGAAGCTCTCATCACTTCAGTAACTATCAGAAAACAATGATATAAATAGTCGTTTTCGCTGTGTCCTCTGCTTCCAAATAAAACATTATGCCTAGATCAGGGTTAATTTAACATTTCATAGAATCACAGAATCCCTACAGTGCAGGAGGCCACCATTTGGCCCATCGAGTCTGCACCCACCCATCGAAAGGGCACTTTACCTACCCATGTCCACTCCACCATATCGCCATAACCATATATCCTAACCGGCACATCCCTGGACACTAAGGAGCAATTTAGCATGGCCAATTCACCGAACCAGCACATCTTTGGACTGTGGGAGGAAACCGGAGCACCCGGATCAATCCACACAGACAGGGGGAGAATGTACAAACTCCACACATACAGTCACCCAAGATCGTAATTGAACCTGGGTCCCTGACGCTGTGAGGCAGCAGTGTTAATCACCGTCATTGTGCCACCCTTTCCTGCTCCAAGTCTCATTTGACATCATTCAAGTGAAAAAAATACAATAAAATCATCAAGCTTTGGAAGTCCAGTTTAAAATCTATAAAATTGAAACCAATATGGCAGACTTATTTTAAATTATAAATGCTGGAACAAATGTATTAGAGCCTACAGATTAAAGCGAACAATGTAAATTTACTGTAGGTCAGGGTTTCCCAGACCGCGGAACCCATCCAGAATCACAATACTACAGTGCAGAAGAGGCCCGTCTGCACCGACGCATGAAAGGCCCTGACCTGCCCAACTAATCCCAGTTGCCAGCACTTGACCCATAACCTTGAATGTTTTGGCGTGCCGTACTCATCCAGGTATTTCACAGGTTTTCCTCGGCAGGTACAGCAGTTTTGTCCTTCCAGCTTGCCAATCAGAGGTAGCCTTCAGACTGCACCGACTTCTGGTAGTGCGCTAGCCAGCCTATCAGCAGCCAATGCACTGACAAGTTGGCCTCAGATTGCTGGTATTTCCAGGTCATCCAAAATCAAGTTAAACAGTCAGGCAAAGCAGAGAATGAAGCCGACCGGACATCCACAGAGCGGCAGAGGCCGGGGCAGCCGAGGGATGCATGTGTGCGTGTAGCAGTACTCCCAGTATTAAATGAAGGTCAGCAAATCAGCATCACTCCTCCCCATTAAAAATGACAAAATGATAAGACTTGTTGAAAGAACTTTTTAATTATAACAAATGTATACATATAAGAAACTGTTTTAAAATTTGTTTTGTATGTTTGTACCTATTGCGCCTGTTATGGATGCCTGGTCAGCTCTCAACAGATGCTCAGAGACTGGACCAGGACCATAACCTTTACGGTGCGGAAAGATCGATTCGTTCCAAGAGAGGTAATATAAGAAATAGGGCTTGGTTATTTTATAAACAAACTATTAAAACAAAAGAAAGCAATATTTAACTTCTCAACTTCAATACTAACAGATCACATGTAGTTTCTTAACCTTAAAACACACTAGCTCCCATTAAACACCATTTTAAATAAACATGCAACTCTCGTTCCACTTAGACAGGAAAAGGTATATCTTGCATTTTGGAAGCAATTTCTCTTCTGGTAGGGACATTCGTTCTGAACCCTTTTTCCAAACGCTGCTTAGGTGACAACTTTCATGACCTCTCACGGTCCATTTCGAAAGCCTTCTCTCGTGTAACTTTCAGCACAGGATTCTTTTCTGCTCTGCTTCCAAGCTCCACGCAGCCCCTCAGACAAAGGTTCTCTGCTAGGGTGCTCAGACTTCAAACCAACAGCGTTATATTGGCTGTTTGATGACCTACTCCCTTTATACAAAAGAACAGAGCCATACTATTGCTATGCAACTAACCTCCCATTGACAAAGAGGCCATCAGACTCTAACGGGCTAATGGCTGGTCGGACAGGGGTGTCCCAAAGAACAATGGATCTGGGCATGGCTCTGTATTCCCACACACCAACAAGCTTATGTCTGACTGGAACAATGTAACTAAGCCAGGTGTGGGTGTATCCCTCTGACTCTGTTTAACCCTAAAGTGCCTGCTACATTGGGGGTTAATTTCAGGACCCAATTTCCCAATATGTCCCTCGTGTAACATGCAATAAAAAATTTTATGGCTCAACTCTTCACCATAATAATATTTCTTAAGGGTTCTGCTGGTGCTCTTGGGAGGTCAAACAGGTTTCATGGCCAGAAAAGTTTGGGAAACCCTGCTCAAGGTGACAATTGTAGCTGTACTATCAAACAGTAATATCAGCTTTTGCAATTTTGATTCAAGTATGGGAAACTTTGTTTTGACCTTCAGGTTTTTTTTCCATTACTTTGAAGTGCAACAATAATGTGGATCAGGTGATTTGAATGTCCAGTATTGGCTTCACCAGAATGTGTTGATATTAGATGAGAAAAGTTACATAATAGACGTTATTAATTAACTCAAATAAGGAAATGTAATGGAGATATATTGAATGGTCCAGTGATATTACTCGGTGTTTTTAAAAGGACACTTCGTCATAGGTTGTTATTAGGCAGACGCAATGATCACAACTTGACGAGTTTTTGACAAATACGAACAGGGAACTGGGATTAGCAAATTGAAAATTTGAGTTCATCACTAACGGCCAAATGGGTCTGTAATTCTGCCTGAGCAAAGCACCCAATAAGGCAGTCCATGTTTCAATAGTGTGTGCGAATAATCCAACCTGGTTTAACCAAAAGTTTTAGATGCTGCATAATTTTAATAGAACCACAGAATTCTTACAGTGCAGGAGGCCACGAGTCTGCATTGACCCTAGGCCCACTCCCTTGCCCTATTCCAGAAGCCTCATAACCCCACTTAACCTGCACATCTAGGACTAAATTAATGGTGCTAAATTTATATTTGCTAATCACTGGCATAACTTGAACAGTTACCAGAGGAAAATTAGCTTGAAGCAAAAGTAAGAGCATATCTTTGAACAAAACACACCATGAAGAACTTATTTTGCAAATGCACTTAATCTTAACCCGAATATACAATCAGGAATCATTCAAGACATCTGATCATACTTTTAATTACTGCATTCAGAAAGACATATCATTAAAATATTCTTGATTGGCACCTCCAATAGCTCAGTGAGTAGTGAATTATGCAGACCAAGAATGTGGTGGGTTCAATCTTTGGTTTGTCCTGATTTAATTAATGTTAGGAAGAATTTGGTGCAGCATTATTCGCTCCTGTACTATGGATCAGGAAAAGCGAATAGCAAATTTAATTGTGCCGTGGTCGACTCCCGATTGCTGGTCAACACTTAATGCTGGAATAAATGCATGGGTAGGATCAGGATTTACTGCAATAATTAAAGAATCTCATTGAAATGTTAGCTTTTTTAGGGAAGGAGGGAGGATACAAAGGGCACACACACTTCCAGATGTACACCATTTCTGCAGAAGACTAAAAGCAGGCAATGTGAGCTCATTAATTTCCAGGGGAAATAAGGATTGCAGATGGTTTAGGATTATAGATATACACAGAATGATTAAATGCTCCACAATTGGTCCCAGCATCTGGTCAGTGCTGAATACCTTCATTGTATTGGAGTATGAGAAATGGAGCAATGAAGGGGTGAGATAAATAGATAGGGTAGAGATCATGGCTGTCCTTTCAGAAAGTCTTGATGGGTCTAACTCTTTTTCACTCATTGTCACATATGTTCTTTTGAGCATAATTGAAAATAAACAAATGCATATCCACACCTCACTAAAGCTAATCCTCAAAATGGATTTGACAGACATGTATATAACTCATTACATACATTGACCAACGCTTGACCAATCGCTTGCCGACAACCGTCTGCAAGTGGAAAAGCAGAGATGCCAATTCAATAGATATCCTAAAATGAGAGAATTAATACCCTCCGAACTAGTTTTATTTGACGTTACAATTTCAGCACTTACTTTTTAAGGCAATGTTTTGAATAAAGGCCTTAATTTTCAGGGGAACTCCTCAAATAAGCAATTATAATTTTCATGCTCAATGGTATATTGTACATAACATCAGGGGGGTCGGTTAGCTCAGTTGGCTGGACAGCTGGTTTGTGAGGTGGGGCGGTGCCAACATTGTGGGTTCAACGCCCATACCTGCTGAGGTTACTCACGAAGGCCTTGCACCTTCTGAAACTTGAGAAGTGGTGTGACCCACCAATTTAAATTGCCACCAGTCAGCTCTCTCTCAAAGGGAAGAGCTGCTTATGGTCCTCGGGGACTGTAACAACATTTACATAACATTAATGCTAAGAGCCAGAACAGTACATCACCAGCATCTAATCTGTATTTAAATAGATAACTTCATTTTGTCAATCATGTTCTTTATTTTTGATGCACAAACAACCTTGCTTTATGTGCCAAGAAATTAACAAGAGACCCAATTACACTTAACTACATAGTTTTAGAAATATTTTGTGAAATGTGATACAGCAGTGCTTAAAGGCCACAATCCCAAACACTACCTGCAGTCCAACTACTGCAGTTAATATTGATTTTCCGAGTCTGGGGGGGGGGGGGGGGGGGGGGCGCGGAGGAAGTAGCACAGCAAGCATTGGAACAGCAGGAAAGCCCCATCAGGAAGCAGATGCAACGTCAAGATTAGTGCGACCAATTACTACAAATCGGCAGGAGGCCCACTTGCTGCTGTGCATGAATACAACTGATTACAAAGAATCCAAACAGCCCATGAACAGTTATCAGAAAAGCATAAACTCCTATTTCAATGTACAACATGAAGTGAAAGTAACAAACAATATATGTGATTCATGTAGTACATTTTCACTTAGATCTACAGATATCCTATATATCTGCAAACTCTGGGTGGTCATTCTTTATAAGAAAACTAGCTGTTAGGTCAATTAAATTATATACTGGCCTTGCACCTCAGGTCATAGTTAGGAACCTCATAGCCAAGAGAAGAGTCTAAGTGAAACTAATCATACAATAGGACTTTAAATTTTCAGCAATTGGCAGCAAATTAGTCAGAGAACGATGGATGCCAGATAACAGGAAACTCTTCTGAAGTGGGGACTGAAACATTTGCTAATAGAGTTGAGGGAGTTCCTGGTAACAATGTGCCAACCTAGAAAAATCACAAAAACTGATCAGTGTCATAATATACATCTAGGTATATGATGGTGTGCAGACAGGCAGTGATTGACACACAGGATGACCAGTGAGCACACAGAACACAGCAGCCAATCACCAGACAGGACATGACCACTATAAAGCCAGAGGGCACCAGTTTTCCCGCTCTTTCGGGATCCAGCCTCTGAGACAGTCAGAGCTCGTGAGCAGCAACTAGTACAAACACCATGTGGTAGTCAGATAGTCTGGCCAGGTTAGCCGCAGGTCTCCAGTCAAGTCAGCATAGTGTCAACCCACAGTTAAGCATGTATTATAGTTAGTTGTTCAATAAAATCGTGTTGCATCTCTTCAAGTGTTGGAAGCCTGTCTCTCTCTACATTGCATCAAACGCAGTCCACGTAGACCCAGCATACCCAACACATCAATCAGTTCCTTCTAAACAGTCTACAATTCTCAAAGGTGACAACTGAAGAACGGTTCTCATTACAATCCTACATTACATGCAAAAGCAGGAGTTGTGTGAACTTGGCATGTGCTGGAAGAGAGAAAATATATATGAAATTAGGTGTGGACCTGCAGTGATTACACCAGGATCCCAAATAATGAACTAATAACCAGAGTGGTGATGGTGATGTTGCAGTTCACTCAGGCCGTCAGAGTTGCTGTGGCAACATGCACTTTTACATCCATTGTCGTCTGAAGCTATGATAGTGATGGTAGAGACCCCAATGGTCTATCCATCCCAAGGCTGACCTGGAATTTCTCCCACTTTTACCACCTGCTGTTGTGTTGGGAGGATTTGCAGATTGATGACCAATCTGTTTGGCTGCATTATTAACGCACCTTCCTCAGCCACCATGTCCTGGAATGGGGCTAGAACCCAGGGCTTCTCGGAGGCAGGGAAGTTACCTATTGCATCACAAGACCTCCAATAATTACAGTACAAGTTCCATGTCCGCCATGATGGTAAGAATTTGAATTCAGCTAAACAAATTTGGGAATAAAGACAAATCAGAAACCTCAGATTGCAGTGAAAACCCAACCTACCACTAATATCTTAGGGAATTCAACTAGCCATTCTTACTGTACTATGCAACTTTCATTCCACACTAACATGGCTGGCTCTTAACTGTTCTTTGACGTGGATTTATGAGCCACTCAGTTGCGTCAACCCACCATAAAGGACTAGCAGCATTGTTGGGAGTATGCCCACAATGCAGGGTGGAGCAGTCGAAGAAGGTACTCAACACCATCTCCGAGCAATACTTTGCGTCAACACTAAGGAAATGAATTTAAGCAAGACTGAAGCAGCACAAATAGTGAAGACTACTTCATGCTTACACAGACCATTCAATTCAAATGGAGGATAAAAATTAAATCAAAAGTCAGTTTAGCTATTCATTGAGCCATCACGGAAACTCAGCAACGGTTTACAGGTTTTATCATTTTGGGTGTCAAACTACCAATTAAAAGCAAATAAAAGTCTCAACAGCAAAATCATTTTACAATTATTAATCAAGACGTCCAAGATTTTGCAACAAACAATCCAATTAGAAAAGTCAGAAGCGCGTGCCAACACACTCCAGACAGCAAACGTTTAAATTGCAATAGCACAAGTTTAAACAATTGCAGTTTGTGGAGAGTTCAGCAAATACAAGTAGAAATAAATCATTAACAGAAGAAAAGCGGAAATGTATTCTCGCTCTCTGCTGGTTTAGCACAGTGGGCTAAATAGCTGGCTTGTAATGAGAACAAGGCCAGCAGTGCAGGTTCAATTCCCGTACTGGCCTCCCCGAACAGGTGCCGGAATGTGGCGACTAGTGTCTTTGACTAGGGCCAAGAGGTACAGGAGTGTCTTAAAAAGTGAGATAGAGGTATCTTGGTGGGAATTTCAGAGTTAGAGCCTACGCAATTGAAAATGGGACCTCCAGTGGTGGAGCAATATAAATCAGGGATGTGCAAAGGGCCAGAAAAGGCCAGGCCTTGTTTTGGGGGGGGGGGTGAAATGCAATGTTCCATGACTGGGAGCCAATAGAGAGGAGTGGGCGCAGGGATGATAGGTGAAGGGTACTTGGTGTGAGTTAAAACAGACAGCAGAATTTGGAATGACCTCGAGTTAATGGAGGATAGATTATGAGAAACCAACCAAGAATGTATTGGAATAGCCGTGTCTCGGAGACAACAAAAACAGGATTTTGGTAGCAGAGAGATGAGGCAGGTTCGAATTCAGGTGATGTTACAGGAGGTTGAAATAGGCAGCCATAGTCTCAAACTGTTGTTACAAATCCCAAACTTACTTTGCTGGACAGAATGGAGGTTGGGAACTTCAACTTCCAATGAGCCTTGGGGATTTTGTGCATGCACAGACCAGGAACGAGCTGCATATGTGTATATCTGCATTTTTACCCAGTGCACTTGTGCACACAAAAACAATTCAACATCCTGAGTCAGCACTGTGGGCTAAATAGCTGACTTGTAATGCAGAACAAGGCAGCAGCAAGGGTTCAATTCCCATACCAGCCTCCCCGAACAGGTACCGGAGTGTGGCGACTAGGGGCTTTTCACAGTAACTTCATTGAAGCCTACTTGTGACAATAAACGATTATTATTGGACGGCCAAGAACAAGAGTGCTATCATCGACAAATGTCCCAGGCGAGGGAGAGGGTGAAGTCCCAAAAGGCAGAGCATCAGAAGAGGTCCCACCTTCATTTTAAAAGGAGCAGAAAAAAAGGCTCCGAACAGTGAAAGGGCTGTAGGTGGCAGTTAAGTGAAGAGACTCAGAAGAATTGCCAAAGATCCAAGAAGGCTATCAAAAGTTGGGTGACTTCCAATACCGTGACAGGGACAGAAATTGGATTATTTGGGGATGGGAGAAAACATGAAGTTCTTGGAAAGATGAACATCAATTTGAGAGACAACAGCACATTAATGGACTTTTGAAAGGAAAGGGAAGTTAACTCTGGGGCAAGTCATTTGGCGTTAAGAATTGGCTTCTTGAAGAGAGGCAGATGATGGTACATTTAAAAAGGAGGGGAATAACTCCAGAAGAGAGAGATAAAGAAACATTAACAAAATTGGCTAACTGTTAGGACAACACCCCAACATTTGTTAGGATACTGGACAAGAACACCAAACAATATTTTTTTAATTTGTAAAACTGCGAGAGAGGATGCTTCACTCCAGGAGCAATGACGCTGGCCAATCGATATATTTTATGTTAAACAAAGTTTAATTTTAACACAGAATTAACTGCATTGCCAAAAAATAGCTTTACAATTATCAGTTAAAAGTTCTTGAATAAAAGGGAAAAACCTGGTAACTAACTATCTACACCGGCCACTAATTCCAATTAACAAAACCCAATGCAGTTCAAATTCCACTTATAAATAAAGTTAACAACCGGTTTACTTGCTTAGCTGTGTACTGACCTTTGGCGAGAGATCCTTTGAAAAAGTAGATCCAGTACACTTCTGTCTTGTTCCATGCAAATCCTGTGGCCAACTGTCCAACTTAAAATATTCTAGCAGGCTGCAAAACTACAGTCAAACCTAGCTCCTCCCATCAATTGCATCATCTGTACCCCGCTAGGTTTCAGGACTTGCTTAGCTAGAACGAAACACCACTCATTATTATCCACATTCAAGGGAATCTTCAGCAATGATTCTATTCACCCTTTATCTATAAACAAGTAAATGGTTGAAATGATTACCTCACCTTTTACCACCTCTTTAATTATAGCTTTAGTCAACTCACTGCCTGTATTAAACCACATTTTTTACCAACATTATTGTCACAAATATGAAATAGAAAATATATTAGTTACTACATTCATCACACTAACAAGGGGACAAGGAGAGATAGGGTTGTCAGCAAGTTAGTAGAAATGCGGTTGAAGGCACAGGATAGAAAACAAGAGTTAGGGTAAATGCTCAAATTGCAGAAACTCAGAAGTAGTATACCCTAGAGATCACTATTGGGCCCACTTGTGCTTTAGATATACAGCGACATGGAGTTGAGCAAAGGAATACAAATCTCAAAGTTACTAATGACACAAAATAAAAGATTTTTTCAAGAAGCAAAGCAACCATCAAGAGATTTCTGAAAGACAGAAAGGGCAGCATAGTGGTTAGATTAGTGTCTAATGGGCAGCACGGGGGCTCAGTGGTTAGCACTGTGGCCTCACGGCGTCAAGGACCCAGGCTCTGGGTCACTGTCTGTGTGGAGTTTGCACATTCTCCGCGCGTTTGCATGGGTTTCGCCTCCTCAACCCAAAAGTTGTGCAGGCTAGGTGGATTGGCCACGCTACATTGCCCCTTTTTTTTTTTTTAAATATAATTTTTATTGGAATTTTTTACAGAAAATAAAAAACATAACGACAAACAATGAAATGCAACAAAATAACCCATAATAACCGTACCACCCCCATCCCCACCCCCCCAACCCCAATGAACAACAAAAGAACTTCAAAATAAATTTAAATTAAATAAACAAACAGTCATTGTCCGCCACCCCTCCCCCCCGGGTTGCTGCTGCTACTGCCCCAGTACCCTATCGTTGAGCCAGAAAGTCGAGAAAAGGTTGCCACCGCCTAAAGAACCCTTGTACCGACCCTCTCAGGGCGAATTTGACCTTCTCTAGCTTAATGAAACCCGCCATGTCATTGATCCAGGTCTCCACGCTTGGGGGCCTCGCATCCTTCCATTGTAGCAAGATCCTTCGCCGGGCTACTAGGGACGCAAAGGCCAGCACACCGGCCTCTTTCGCCTCCTGCACTCCCGGCTCCACCCCAACCCCAAAAATTACGAGTCCCCATCCTGGCTTGACCCTGGATCCCACCACCCTCGACACTGTCCTCGCCACCCCCTTCCAGAACTCCTCCAGCACCGGGCATGCCCAGAACATATGGGCATGGTTCGCTGGACTCCCCGAGCACCTGACACACCTGTCTTCACCCCCAAAGAACCTACTCATCCTTGTCCCAGTCATGTGGGCCCGGTGCAGCACCTTGAATTGGATGAGGCTAAGCCGTGCACATGAGGAGGAAGAATTAACCCTCTCCAGGGCATCAGCCCATGTCCCGTCTTCGATCTGTTCCCCCAGTTCCCCCTCCCACTTAGCTTTCAGCTCCTCTACTGACGCCTCCTCCGCCTCCTGCATAACCTTGTAGATATCAGATATCATCCCCTCTCCGACCCAGACCCCCGAAAGCACCCTGTCGCTCACCCCCCTCGCGGGAAGCGAAGGGAATCCCTCCACCTGCCGCCTAGCAAATGCCTTTACCTGCAGATACCTGAACATGTTCCCCGGGGGGAGCCCAAATTTCTCCTCCAACTCCCCCAGGCTCGCAAACCACCCATCAATAAACAGGTCCCTCACTACATTGCCCCTTAATTGGGAAAAAAATTAATTGGGTATTCTAAATTTATAAAAAAAACTAAATAAAAAGAGAAGCGTCTAACAAAACTGAATGTAAGTATGAGGTAATGTATTATGGGGGGGGGGGGGGGGGAAGAAGAGTATAACCTGAACAGAAAACTAGTAGAGGGATTTCATTGAATTTACAGTGCAGAAAAAGGTCATTCAGCCCATCGAGTCTGCACCGGCCCCTGAACGAGCACCCTACCTAAACCCACACTTCCACCCTATCCCCATAACTCACCAACCCCACCCAACCTTTTGGACAATACAGAGCAATTTAGTGTGACCAATCCACCTAACCCACCCATCTTTGAACTGTGGAATGAAACCGGAGCATCCGGAGGAAACCCACAGACACAGGAAGAACGTGCAGGCTCCGCACAGACAGTGACCCAAGCCGGGAATCGAACCTGGGACCCTGGCGCTGTGAAGCAACAATGCTAACCACTGGGCTACCATGCCACTCCATGGAAGAACAGAGAGGTTCAAATACAAAACAGAGATAAAGCCGATAAAAAGGCCAGCACATTTTGACTTTTATCAATAGCCGTTTTGAGTTCACAATGTAATTATAAATATAAGCAAAATATTACTTCATACGATACATAATTATGGCTTAAGCACTACAAAAGGGACATTGAAGTCAGAGGGCATACAGTGTAGATTTACCAGAGATTGAAAACCATAATTACATAGAGAAGGAGACTTGAAAATAGTTTCTCTGGTAAGAATAGCTCTGGTTACAGTGTTTATAGGAAGCATCTTCCTATTTGATTATATGTATGGATGACTTTAACTAAAGTGTGAGCACGTGATGTCATCTGTAGCAAGGGCTTTCAGTATTGCCACAGGGAGCTTGTGTATGTGTATAACTACTGCTGGTGTCTGTAGTCGAGGTGTATTATTATCTCTATACTTTCATAAGTAAAGAAGTTTGAATTTTTACAACATGTTTGACTCACTGTGGTCAAGTTACTATAGTCTCATCATTAAATTTAATAAAATGTCTTTAAAATCACAGTTCAGACAGGGCAAATCGGGAAACACTATTTTCTCTGAGAAATTATACAGAGGGGTCATCAATTTAATAGAGGGGTGATCAATTTAATGTTTCACAAAATGAGAAAGGACAGAGGTTAGGAGGAATACATTTAGAATATCATTAGAGCATGGCATTCTTTCCCACATGGAGTGTTTGAGACAGAGACCATTGCCTCTGATAATCGTTCAAAAGCCGAGTAAGAAGTAACACTATGGGGGCAGAAGCAAACAGGCTGGAAGACTAGTTTTAGAATTGCTCCAGTTTATACAGTCAGAACAGGTATGATCAGCGGAAAATTATATTAATAATAATATTAAGATTACTATAATTATTTAAAATATTCTGTAGGTCAGGCAGAATCTGTGAACACCGGGAAATGTAATAAACGTGGGCGGGATGGAAAAGTGAACGAAAAGGAAGGTCTGCGATATGGAATAAAATAGGTGAAATTAAAGGGCAAAAGGGTTGATGGTGCAAGGCCAAAGGGAGGGGTAATGGGTCACACCAAGAAACAAAATATGCGTCTAAAGGACACATAAATGGCAGAATGATGAAAAAGGAAAAGAGAAAAATAACACTCAAAATAAGCCCTGCATAGAAAAAAAGGAGACAAAAATGAACACGGATTATGGTCTGAAATTAGTGAACTTAATACGGAGTCCAGAAGGTTTTACAAGTGCACAAAGACATGAGGTCCAATTTCAAGCTTGCATCGAGTTTCATTGGAACACTGCAGGAGGTCAACATGAGAGCAAGATGGAGAATTAAAATGACAGGCAACCGGAAAGCCCAAGAGGCTTGCGGACTGAATGTAGCTGTACTGTGAAGCGGTGACTCAAATGGTGCCGTGTCCCAAGGTCGTGCAGACCACATTGCAAGCACTGAATATAATATATTATAATAAATCATTTTCTCCCAGAAATGAGTGTTTGGGGCCTTGGGCAGTGAAAGGAGTGAGATAAATGGGCAGGTTTTCCATCTCCTGTGAATTCTTTGGAAGAGGATTGAGAAGTGGACCAGAGTGTCACTTCGGAATGCAGGAAGGGGTGAAGATAATGTGCTCGATGGTTACATCACAATGGACGTGGCAGAAATGGTAGAGGATGATCCACAGCTTACAAGTGGTTAGTGGGATGAAAGGGGAGAAGGAACCTGATCATGATTCTGGGAGAGATGCTAAGGGCAGATAGAAGTAGGGAATATGGGATGGATGCGGGCGAGGACCCCGTCAACCAAGGTGAGGGAGAATCATTGGTTCAGGGAAAAGGAAGACATGTCAGAAATGCCAGCATGGAAGGTTGCATCAGTAGAACAGATGTGATGGAGAGGAAGAAACAGGAGAATGGAATGGATTCTTACAGGGTGTAGAGAATGAAAAAGTGCAGTTGAGGTAGCTGTGGGCTGATAGTGAATATTTGTTAATGGCCTATTCCCAGAAATGGAGACAAAAAGTTGATCTTTCTTCTCAGATGCTGCCTGGCCAGCTGAATATTTCAGCGTCCACTGTGTTTCTTCTGTGTTTTGCTTTTGTATTGTAAAAAGCAGAACGGTCTCTTTACTGTGCTGTAAACTTTAGTTCTATTTAAGCAACTAGTCAAATGAAGAAGACAGATTAGAAGGCCCAAAGATTTCTTCTATTGGATAAATGTCCGTCAGAATAAAAACAAATGAAAATCATTTCACTTAAAATCAATGCACGCGATTATCTGGCCGTGCTGCGCTTGGGCGAGTGCACAACGTGGCCGGAGAATCCTGGGAGAGCCCTTCCAGCAGCCTCCGCACCTAGTGGGATTCACCCAAGTCCCGCCAGGCATCGGATTCAGAACTCCACCCAAAAGGGTTGGGATCAAATGGCGCATACGAAATAGGTTTTAAACCTACTTACACAGGATGCACCAGCCTCCCTCGATTCTCCAGTGCCCTCAGTGAGGCTGTACCTGGGTGCCGATCAGTAATGGTGCACAAGAATGTGAACCAGGCTAAACGGCACCCAGAGGCTCTTCCAGGCCATCAGAGGCTCCTGGGTGGCCAGGGTCAGTGCAGGGTGGCCTCCTGGCCCTCCCCCTAGAATGTGGGAAACTTAGCACTGCCACCCTGGCACTGCCAAGGTACCTGGGTGGCACTGCCAAGCTGGCAGGAGCAGTGCCTAGGTGCCGGTGCAAGGAATCCCACCATTTTCTCTTGTCTTGTTTGCAGCTGACAAAAATGGAGGAAATGATTTTGGGTCCCTTTGGCCCTCGTACACGTTCCTCCAATGGAACCTGTTGGATGAAGGTGAAGCCTTCCGGTGTCGGAAAGTATGGAGTCTCCATCTGTCCAAAGTTCTGCATTTTTTTCCGATCAAATAACCCCCCCCCCCCCCCCCCCGGCCGAACTTGTCAAAAAAAAAATGAATAAACCCCCCCCCCCCCCCCCCGGAACTTGTAAAAAGCTGCGGCCATTTTTTTTTTAATTTAAGCGGCACGCATGCGCAGTGCAGCCGCATTTTTTTTTTTTTTAAAAACATGTTCGCGGCTATTTTGAAGGCTGCTTGCAGCCGGCATTATTAACAGCCGGCTGCTGCGCGCAGATTTCCGCGATCAGGAGCGCCGCGATGGACAGCGCCGCGACCCTCCCGACACCAGCCCACGGGTCACACCCCCGAGTTTGACAATGCCTGGGCTAAACCAGTGAGAAACACCCCAGGGCCTCAAAAAAAGGTGACTAAATGTCATTGGATAGTCTTGGGGAACTCACCAGCAGAAAGCCCCCTGAAAAAACCCGCCACAAATGAATTTAAGAATTTTTGGGGGAGAGAATTGCACCGTGTGCGTCAAACCTGTACGCACAACCTTTACTTTAGTGGCCAGTCTGCATTGCAGGTCATGTGATCAACTTGTATCAGTTAATGTAACTTTTAATTCCTCTGGTAAACAAATATTTATAAAATGAAAAGATATATCAAGGCAAATGCAAGGAAACAGCGCAAAACAATTTCAAAATCAATCTGAAATTTCCACAATATAAGTGAGAAATAAAACTCTGGGGGGAAAAAAAAAAAGAGTCAAATATAAAAATAAGTATTTCAACTTTAAGCCACCTTAATTCATACGGAAAATTGCTATTTAGATTCCTATCTTCCATTCCCCCCCCCCCAAAAAAACGTAAGGATCAGTTTTCGTAACCCGCACTTTTCATGAAGGATGGCATCCTGAGCTGAATCGAACAGAATATCTCAAGTTTCTTTCACACATTATATGCTATTTCACAAAACTACTCACCAATCCCCATGAGCATAGCAAACCAGGAGACTTAAGGTCAGCCACATCATCAGCTTGCAGAATGTTTTAAATACATTTAGCAGCCTCATAGTAAAACTAAGATGCAAATTTGTATGTAAAAAAAAATCTACAAATGTCAGGTTCCCGTGTTAATCTACACTTCTTCAAGCTGCATGAAGGTCATGTGCATTCCATCAGGGATTAACATAAGAGGGAATTCACTTGCACTGCCATGTCAATGCATCGCATAAGGGGCAGCACAGTAGCATTGTGGATAGCACAATCGCTTCACAGCTCCAGGGTCCCAGGTTCGATTCCGGCTTGGGTCACTGTCTGTGTGGAATCTGCACGTCCTCCCAGTGTGTGCGTGGGTTTCCTCCGGGTGCTCCGGTTTCCTCCCACAGTCCAAAGATGTGCAGGTTAGGTGGATTGGCCATGATAAATTGCTCTTAGTGTCCAAAATTGCCCTTTGTGTTGGGTGGGGTTACTGGGTTATGGGGATGGGGTGGAGTTGTTGACCTTGGGTAGGGTGTTCTTTCCAAGAGCCGGTGCCGACTCGATGGGCTGAATGGCCTCCTTCTGCACTGTAAATTCTATGATAACTAGTGTTTAGTAGGGCAAGAGGAAGGATACATAATGTCTGCATGTGTCATAAACTCTTTAAACAAGGGGCAGCAGTGCTGCCTCACAGCACCAAAGTCCCATGTTCAATCCCGGCTCTTGGTTACTGTCCATGTGGAGTTTGCACATTCTCCCCGTGTCTGTGTAGAATTTGCTCCCACAACCCAAAGATGTGCAGGGTAGGTGAATTGGCCACGCTAATTTGCCCCTTAATCAGAAAAAATGAATTGGGTACTCCAAAAAAAAAATTTTTTTTTTTTTAAAACTCTTCAAACATAAAATAGGCATTTTGTCCACGGTGTCTATTTTAGCTCTTTGAAGCAGCTATCCAGTTGGTTTCATTTCCCCATTCTTTCAAAACCCTGCAACCTTTCCTTCTTCCAGGTCTCACTTAATTGTTTCTTTTTTTTCACTAAGGGCAATTTTGGACACTAAGGGCAATTTATCATGGCCAATCCACCTAACCTGCACATCTTTGGACTGTGGGAGGAAACCGGAGCAGCCGGAGGAAACCCACGCACACACGGGGAGGATGTGCAGACTCCGCACAGACAGTGACCCAAGCCAGAATCGAACCTGGGACCCTGGAGCTGTGAAGTAATTGTGCTATCCACAATGCTACCGTGCTGCCCCTCAATTAAATATTAAATTGTTCCTCTTGCTCTGCCCAATCTCCCTTTCCTAAACTATGGCAGGGGAAGTAATCCAAACATCACTCAAGTTTTGTTTTGCAATCTAATGAACAATACTCCAGCTAATTTTGTGTCACAAAGTTAAATAAAGACTTGCAGAACCATCAATGAAATCCACTGCAAATGACAAACAGGAAATAAGACTAGCAGACGAGATTGTAATAGGGCTGTGGAGCTTGCACAATACCAATAATTTATAACATGGAGTGTACAGTACTTCCATTCTCTTTTGCAAGTTCCATATCCAGTCCACTTCAGTACCCAAACTAAATGTATGCAGTTACTGAATCTGCTCGATATATTAGCCAAATGTTAATATCCATGTCTTTGCTCTTATATTAACACAAATGTTAGCTCATCTATTTTAAATGGTTTAAACATTTTGGTTCAAATAGCCTACGCCATATCATTGTGTTTATCCATCTACAAGGAGGGAACACGGGCAGCAATGTAGCACAAGTGGATAGCACTGTGACTTCACAGCGCCAGGGTCCCATGTTCGATTCCCTGCTGAGTTACTGTCTGTGAGGAGTTTGCACGTTCTCCTCGTGTCGTGTCTGCCGAATGCTCCGGTTTCCTCCCACAGTCCAAAGACGTGCAGGTTAGGTGGATTGGCCATGCTAAACTGCCCTTAGTGATCAAAAAAGGTTAGGAGGGATTACTGGGTTACAGGGATAGGGTGGAAGTGAGGGCTTAATGTGGGTCGGTGCAGACTCGATGGGCCGAATGGCCTCCTCCCGCACTGTATGTTCTATGTTCACATGACCAAGTGTAGCATCAAGGAGCTCCAGCAAAAATGTGAATCAAGGGGAAAAATTCTCCCCTGTGTGGAACCATACTTAGCACAAAAGGAGAATGGTTCTATTTGTTTAAGTCCAATCATCTCTGTCCCAGAACATTGCTATACAAGAGTTCCTCAGGGGAATGCCCTTGGCCCAAACAAAGTTAGCTGCTTCAGCAATGACCTGCCCACCTCACGAGTTCAGACATATGGATATTTGCAGTGTTCCATGCCTTTCACAACAGATACTTAAGCAAATCGCCAATATTCAGCAGGACTTGAGCAACATTCAGGTTTAAAATGATCAAAGACTGTCACTGGGTAAGCCTGTCCCAGCTGTTAAATTTTGGTCACGTAAATCCTATTAAATACTGAAGCAGATGGTGGATTATTCTTCCTGTAGTGACGGTATCAATCTGAAAATAACCTGATAAAACACGATGACCACTGCCATTTCAAAGATCAGCAGGTGGTGCCCAGAGAACTATTGGGGAATTCCTGCGGTGGTTGCCACACTGATGATTTGGAGGCAATTGCGACAGCACTTACAGGTTGAGAGTGGGGTCGAGGCTGAAGCCGATCCGGGGATGATTGGAGGGGCGGTTTGCAAGCTTGGAGGAGTTGGGATTTCCGCGTGAGGGTTTACAGTATATGCAGGTGCGGAACTTTAATAGAAAGGTTTTTCCGACCTTTCCGATAGTGCCTGCCTCCTCATTGTTGGAGGAGGTGCTGTCGGTAATGGGGTTGGTGAGGCATCTCGGCTATTTATGGGAGGATTTTGGAGGAGGATAAGCTGTCTGTGGAGGGGGTTCAGGCCAAGTGGGAGTTGGGGATGGCGCTGGAGGAGGGACTGTGGTGTGAGGTGCTGCGGAGGGGAATGTCTCAACCTTGTGCCTGAGGCAGGGGTTGGTACAGTTGAAGGTGGTGCACAGGGCGGATGACAAAGTCAAGGATGAGCCTGCTGTTTGATGGTGTAGAATATACTTGTGAAGGGTGTCGGAGGGGCCCAGCTAATCATATTCTGGGTCTGCCCAAAGTTGGAAAATTTTGGGGGTCATTTTTCAGTACCATGTCGGCGATCCTGCATGTGGATTTGGAGTCCTGTGGGCCATATTTGTTTTTACGAAAGCTTTTGCAATCAGAAAAAACAAACAAAAAATAAGGTGGCTGCTGTCATTATACAAAATGAAAATACACGTTATATCAACAGTTCCCCCACCTGAGCCCCCCTCCCCCACCCCCACCCCCATTGCTGCTGACACTTTACTGCTCCCCTAGAAAGTCAAGGAAAGGTTGTCACCACCGGGAGAACCCCATCAAGGACCCTCTCAAGGCAAACTTTATCCGCTCCAGGCTGAGGAACCCAGCCATCTCACTAACCCAGGTTTCCACACTCGGGGGCTGAGTCCATCCACATTAACAAGATCCGTCTCCGAGCTACCAGGGAGGCAAAGACTAACACCTCGGCCTCTTTCGCTTCCTGCACTCCCGGATCCTCAGACACCCCAAATATCGCTATTGTTGGACTCGGCTTCACCCGCGTGTCCAATATCCTGGACATAGCCCTCGCAAAGCCCTCCCAGAATTCTTTAACAGCCGCGCATGCCCAAAACATATGGACATGGTTCGTTGGACTCCCTGCACATCTCACGCACCTGTCCTCTACCCCAAAAAACTTGCTCATTCTCACCGTCGTCATGTGAGCCCGGTGTACCACCTTAAACTGAATTAAACTGAGCCTGGCACATGATGCCAGGGGCTGATTTAGCTCACTGGGCTAAATCGCTGGCTTTTAAAGCAGACCAAGCAGGCCAGCAGCACGGTTCGATTCCCGTATCAGCCTCCCCGGACAGGCGCCGGAATGTGGCGACTAGGGGCTTTTCACAGTAACTTCATTGAAGCCTACTCGTGACAATAAGCGATTTTCATTCATTTTCATGCAGACAAATTCACCCCGCCCAGGGCATTAGCCCACAGGCCCTTCTTTAGCACCTCGCTTAGCTCCTCCCCCCACTTGCCCTTCAGCTCCTCCACTGAGGCTTCCTCCGCCACCTGCAGCTCCTGGTATCTGTCCGACACCTTCCCTTCTCCTACCCGGATGCCAGACGCTACCCTATCCTCCTACCCGGATGCCAGACGCTACCCTGTCCTGTATCCTTCGAGGGGGTAGCCGCGGAAATGTCCCCACCTGTTTTTTAAAAAAGTCCCGGACATGGAGGTATCTGAAAGCATTTCCCGGGGGCAGGCCGAACTTCTCCTCCAGCGCCTGCACGCTGGGGAAAGTCCCATCTATAAATAGGTATCCCATCCTTCTAATGCCTGCCCTGTACCAGCCCTGGAACCACCCCGTCTATCCAGCCCAGAGCAAATCTATGGTTGATCTGTATCGGGGCCCAAACTGAGGCACCCTCCTCCTTCCCGAGTCTTCACACTGACCCCAGACCCTCAGTGCCGCCGTCACCACCGGGCTTGTGGTGTATCGTGCCGGCGAGAACGGCAGCGGTGCTGTAACTAGTGCCCCTAGACTGGTGCCTTTGCATGACGCCGCCTCTAGCCGCCCCCTCCTCCATTACCCATTTCCTAATCATGGCCACATTAGCCGCCCAATAGTAGCTACAGAAGTTCGGCAGTGCCAACCCCCCCCGGCAAAAAAAACGGCTACGCTCCAAGAATAGTCTTTTGACTCGCGGGGTTTTATTTGCCCACACAAACCCAGTGATAATCCTGTTTACCTGTTTGAAAAAGGATTTTGGGATGAAAATGGGGAGGCACTGAAAGACGAAAAGGAATCTGGGAAGAACCATCATCTTCACAGTCTGCACTCTTCCCGCCAGGGAAAGCGGGAGCATGTCCCACCTTTTGAAGTCTTCCTCCATCTGCTCTATCAGCTGTGATAAGTTGAGCCTGTGTCGGGCATCCCAGCTCCTAGCCACCTGTATACCTAAATGTTGAAAGCTCCTCTCCACTATCTTGAGCGGGAGCTCCCCCAGTGTCTCCTCCTGACCCCTAGCGTGGATTACAAACAGCTCACTTTTCTCCACGTTCAGCTTGTAAGCTTGTACCCAGAGAAGCTCCCAAAGTCCCCCAGTATCCGCATGACCTCCTCCATCCCCTCTAGTGGGTCCGAAATATACAACAGCAGGTCGTCCGCATACAGGGAAACCCAGTGCCCCCCCCCCACCGGACCAGCCCCCTCCAGTTCCTTGAACTCCTAAGCGCTATGACCAATGGCTCAATTGCCAGGGCAAATAGCAACGGGGACAGGGGGCACCCCTGCCTTGTCCCTCGGTGCAACCCGAAATACTCTGACCTCAGCCGGTTCGCAGACACACACGCTACGGGGCCTGATAGTAGCTTGACCCACCCTATGAATCCCTCGCCAAATCCAAACCTCCCTAACACTTCCCACAGGTACTCCCACTCCACCCTGTCAAAGGGCTTCTCCACATCCATTGCAGCCACTGTTTCTGTGTCCCCCTCCCTCCGAGGGTATTATAATATTCAGGAGCCTCCTCACATTCGTGTACAGTTGCCTGCCCTTAACGAAACCCGTCTGGTCCTCCTCGATCATAGTCCTCCATTCTGGTGGCCAGAATGTTTGCCAGCAATTTGGCATCTACATTCAGGACGATATCGGCCTGTAGGACCCACATTGAAGCAGATCCTTCTCCCTCTCCAAAATGAGCAAGATCAGTGCCTGTGACATAGTCGGGGGGGGGGGGGGGGGGGAGGGCTCCTCTCTCCTTCGCCTCGTTAAAGGTTCTTCGCAGGAGTGGGCTCAGTAGCTCAGAGAACATCTTACAAAATTTGACAGGGAAGCCGTCCGGACCCGGGGCCTTGCCCGGCTGCATGCTAGCCAGTCCCTTAACTACCTCCTCCAAATCAATCGGGGCCCCAGTCCCTCCACCCGCTCCTCATCCACCCTTGGGAACCTCAGCCAATCCATAAATTGCTTCATCCCTTCCCCTCCCCTTGGGGGTTCTGACTCGTATAGCTTCCCATAAAACTCCCCGAAGGCTTCATTGATCCTCTCTGGGCTGAACACCGTGTTACCTTCCTTATCCCGCACTCCCCCGACCGCCTCCTTCCTGCGAAGTTGGTGCGCCAGCATCCTACTTGCTTTCTCCCATACTCAGACTGCCCCTTTCACTTCCCTCAACTGCACCTCCGCCTTCCCCATGGTCAGCAAATAAAACTCCACCTGTAATCTCCAGCGCTCCTTTAGCAGCCCCCCCCCCCCCCTCGGGGGCCTCCGCGTACTTCCTGTCTACCCTAAGTATCTCTCCCACCAGCCTCTCCCTCTCTGCCCTCTCCACCTTCTCTCTGTGGGACCTAATAGAGATTAACTCCCCATGATGACCGCCTTCATAGCCTCCGAAACCGCTGCCACCTCCCTGGTGTCATTTATTATCACATGGTTCTGAATGCTCCTCCTTATCCACCCACACACCTCTTCATCCGCTAGCAGCCCCACATCCAGTCTCCAGAGAGGGTGCTGCCCCCCCTCCGCCCACAGTCACAGGTCCACCCAATGCGGAGCATGGTCTGAGACCACAATGGCCGAATACTCAACCCCCTCCACCCTTTGGATTAACACCTTGCTCAACACAAAAAAGTCAATTCGCGAGTAGACTTTATGGACGTGGGAGAAAAAGGGAGAACTCCTTCACCCTAGGCCGCGTGAATCTCCACGGGTCTACGCCCCCCATCTGATCCATGAACTGCCACAGGGCCCTGGCCACTGCCGGTCTCGTTCCCGGCCTGGACTAAGACTGGTCCAACGTTGGCTCCAAGACAGCATTAAAGTCCGCCCCGCCCATAATAAAGTTACTTGTCTCCAAGTCTGGGATTTTACCCAACGTGCGCCTCATGAATTCGGCATCATCCCAGTTCGGGCCATACATGTTCACCAGCACCACCCCTGCCCCCTGTAGCTTGCCATTCACCATTATGTACCTACCCCCCTTGTCCGCCATGATGCTCCCTGCTTCAAACACCACCCATTTACTAACCAGAATTGCCACCCCTCTGGTCCTCGAGTGGAACACCTGGCCCAACCATCCCCTCCTTATCCTAGTCTGGTCAGCGAGTTTTAAGTGAGTCTCCTGCAGCATAACCATGCCCGCCTTCAACCCTTTTAGATGCGAGAACACGCGGGACCTCGTGACCAGCCCATTCAGGCCCCTCACATTCCCCGTGATCAGCCTGGATGGGGTTTAACCTCCCCCACCGACTAGCCATCTCCCTTTTTCAGCCAGCCACGTGCCCACGCCCCCCGCTCTCTCCAGCCCTCCGCCAGAGCCCCCCCAGCCGGACTCTCCATCCGTCCCCAACAACTGGCTCCCCTTCAGTCAGCAAAGCAGTACCCCTCCCTCCCCCTCCTCATCCCCCACTCCCACCCCACCTGCCAAGCACCCGCTTAGCACTGACTTCCCCCCCCATTGCGCTTCCGTACGTCAGCTGACCCATGCTGACCCCGGCCGCTCCCACCTCTTATCTCCAAACCTACTATTGTCTCCTCCTTCAGGCCCCCAACCCCCCCACAGGGTAACAGGGCAAGTGCCATCCAGGCGTAGCCGTCGCCCCGGAAACAAAAAAAAAAACAGGAATAGAAAAGCAAACAAACTTAAGTTCTACAAACAATTTTACACCAGGCCAACCCTCGATTACACATCCCCGCCAGCGCGTTTCACTCACGTGCAGCTGCCCCTTAGTTCAAGTCCAGCTTTTCGTGCCTAATGAATGTCCACGCCTCATCTGACGTATCAAAATAATGGTGCCTGTTCTGGTACGTTACCCAGAATCTCACCAGATGCAGGAGCCCGAACTTCACCCCTTTGGTGGTTCGTTCGCCCTCTGCTTCCTGGTGAGGACCCTATGCGCCCTGTCTAGTTCCAAGGGCAGCGGGAAGGCCCCCGCGCCCATCAGCATCCCCAGTATTGCAGTCACATACATGCTCGTGTCCACCCCCCCCTGCACCTTCAGGGAGGCCTAGGATCCGCAGATTGTGACTCAGAGACCTATATTCGAGGTCACCCAGCCTCTCCTGCCATCTCTCGTGTAGGACCCCGTGCGCCTCCACTCTAACCGCCAGGCCCAGGATCTTGTCCTCATTCTCAGACACCTTCATCTCCACCTTTTTGATCGTCTTCTCCTGTACCTTCTGAACCTCCACCAGCTTTTCCATGGGGGCCTTCATAGGGGCCAGCATCTCCGTTTTTAGTTCTGCGAAGCAGCTCCTCAAAAAGTCCTGTTGCTCTCTGGCCCACGATTCTCTATTTGCGCCGGCCGCTATTTTGTCCTCCTGGACCTGCTCTGCCTTCTTCCCAGCAATTGCTCATTTGAAGGCCCCTGGTTCCCTCCATACAGGTTCCCTCCATTCCCTTGCTCCTGATTCCCTCCATACAGCACCAGGAGGAAGCTCTCCAGCGTCCGTTCCCATGCCGGTATCCGCCCTTCAAGTGCCACTGCCGCCCCTTTTAACAGCCCGAAACCCCGATCCTGGTGGGAGTCGCCGTGTATGCGACCTAGCTGGTCATGGCTGCTACCGGAAGTCCTGTGGGCCATATTTTAACCTGCCAGAGTTGCAGACGGGAGCGGGGCAGATATTTTAGCCTTTTCCTCGTTG
Organism: Scyliorhinus canicula; assembly: GCF_902713615.1. NCBI lineage: Eukaryota > Metazoa > Chordata > Chondrichthyes > Carcharhiniformes > Scyliorhinidae > Scyliorhinus > Scyliorhinus canicula. The sequence goes on from NC_052156.1 coordinate 31,693,221, forward strand.
ACCGCTCGCAGGCGGGTTCTTTGGGGTGGAGGTCAGCTTCTCTACCCTGTGCCTCAGTGTGGCTGAGGGATCCAATGGAGTTCTTATATCTTGAGAAGGTGAGATTTGCCCAAGGGAGGCAAATCCGTTTATTTTGCATTTCGGAGAGTTGTTATCATCAACTGTTGGGGGAGTGGGTGGGGGCACTGGTGCAGGGCTTATTATATTAGGGGATGTAATTTTTTTTTTGTTCTGTAAAATGTGAAAATGCTAAAAAAATTTAATAAAAATACTTTTTTTTTAAAAAAGATCAGCAGGTTGGGTGGGAAGCGGGCTGCTCCTGCTTAAATCGTTCTGTTAGCAATAGAATCAGCTAAAGGCTGGAAGCACTCAGCAGCTCAAACTCCAGTGCTGAGTCTTTGGCAGGCCCAACAAGATCATTTTTTAAACAACGCACAATCCTTGAGATTTTAATAGAAGGACCAGCATCTTGTTCCTTCTCCAGTTGTGAACAAGTTTGGGAGTAGAAATTGTGATAGTAAGCATAAGCAATCAGGTATATAAATGATGAAACAACCTCCGACCAGCAGGTGGCAGTGTAAATCCACTATGTGACACTGTACCTCAAAGAGTTGGAAGATAGACGTGTTCGTGGATAGTCATACTTGCAGTCGCTCTAGGATAAGTATATTAGTATTAGTAGTTTGTAAAAGTTATCTTAACCACACATTTGTTTTATAATAAAACACTGACTGACTCACCAAGAACCAAACATTCTACTGTGCATCATTCCTACTGGCCAAGCACCAGAATGCAACAGAAATCTTATTTCACTTGGAAGGTTGAGCTCAAATCCCATTCCAAGGTCTTTAGCACATAGTAAACACGTCTGTTTACTGAGTGAGTATTGTGATGTCATATGTCCTTTAAATAAGATGCAATCAATGTGGACCCATGGAGCTTTATTAGGTGGCAGTATAAGATCCCATACCATTATACATGTCACAGAAGTTCAGCACATTTGCCCAATATTTATTTTGAATGAACATCTAAATTATATTTTTTCATCATTATCAACTGCTGCTTGAGAACGGGTGTGTAAATGAGCTGCTGTGTCACCTATTGTGACGATTGGAAGATTAGGAAAATTGGATTCTAAATGTAGTAGGCAATTCAGCGGTTAAAGGTCTAGGATTAGTGTGCATTTGACTGCAGTCATCATGTCTTTTTTAAAAAGAAAAGAATTTGGTTTGCTGAGCGGGAGTGGTTTGAGCAGCCAGCAAGTGAAATTGGCACAGGAGTGTGTTCATCAGTCTGGGCAAATGCACAATGGACTGACTGGGGACTGGAGAGGTCCCCGGGGAGTTATTGTGCTTTTGCAGCCTGCAGAGATCATGTGTTTTCCAACTTGGGGAGATGAGGTCATTGCTGGGTGGAGTTCAGAAAGGCAGAGAGGCAGTGAGGTTGAAGAAGTTTTGAAAGAGAGAGAGAGAGAGAGTGTGTGTGAGGGCAGAATGGAGTTCTGATCTATCTGACTGAGTCCACAATTCTTTCCAAGTAGGATAGGTTTTTAAAAAAAAGTGTAATAATATTATAAAGCAGAGCAATAATGTCTGAAGACAAGGAAAACAACCTAGTTGAAGCAGCCAGAGTCTAAAGGGAATCAAACCAGGGCCAAATCTGGTTTATAAAGCAAGTATTACTTTGAGCCCTGCTAATTTTAAGCTGGATTAACAACTGTATGTTTCTGCTTTGTTGTGTTAAGGGGTAATTGGAAGCTGTTCTTTTCAGGTGCGAAGTTCAAAGTTTAATATTGCATTCATAATAATTTAGAGATACCGAAGCCCTATTTTTTTTTCATGCAATTAATCCTGGAGAGAATCTCAAATCAATTAAAATATCGGGGGTTCGGTCTAGTATCCTAGCTACTGTTGGGGTCTGCTCTGGGATTGTAATACCCATGGACATCCTGCAAAAATTTCAAATCAATAGAAGGTTATTCCTTTCAGAGAATGTCCCATCCAAATTTCAATTTCAAATTAGCAGGGCTCCCAAAACCTACATTAGCCTCTTCCAGAATTTTTGAACGCTTAACTCTGCTGACTTGGGGGGTGGGGGCGGGGTGGATGATAATGTAGAACTTCAAAAGTATATAGACAAATTGGTGTAATGGGCATGTAGTTGGCAGATAAAGTGATTCATTTTTCTGGAAGTAACATGCAGAGACAATACAAAATAAGAGGTAGAACTCAAAAGCGGGTGCAGAGGGACTAGGATGCACAAGTCATTAAAGGTGGGCAGGACAAATTAAAAACAATTAATAAAACTTCCAGTATCCGAGACTTTATTAATAGGGGCATAGAGTACAACAACAAGGAGAGTTATGTTGAACTTGTATCAGTCACTAGTTCAGCTTCAGCAGGAGCAATGTGTTCAGCTCTGAATGCCGCACTTTCGAAGGGATGTGAAGGCATCGAAGAAAGTGCAGGAAAGATTCAGCAGAATGTTCCTGGAATGAGGAGCTTCCATTATGAAGATAGATTGGATACATTAGGACCGTTTCCCTTAGAGAAAAGAGGAGATTTGATAGGGATATGCAAAATCATGAAGGGTCTAGACAGAGAGAAGCCTTACCCATTCAAGAAAGGAGCAAGAAGGAGAGGGCACAGATTTAAAGTAATCAGTAAAAGAAGTAGTGACAGGAGGAAATTATTTTTCATGCAGCAAGTGGTTGGCATATGCAATGCTCTGCTGGAAAGGTAGGTTCAATCAAAAGGCAATTTGATTGTTATTTGAAAAAGAAAGATGCACGAGATGGCAGGAGAATTCTCATTTGGCGAGCTGGTGCAGACACAATGGGCCAAATGCGTCCTCTTGCTCCATAACATTTCTGTGATTTCTCCCTGCTAAGTCTTTTGCCTCGCCAAGCATCCGCAGTGCTTTCTTTGATGAAATCTATTCTCGCTCAGCCTTCACAATATCAACCTTATCTCATCTTCCACTACGCTACTCTTTTGTGCTTCCTTAAATCTTTACCTTCCTCATCAACCTCTTGTATTTGCCACCTACCTCTTCACCTTGACACCTCAAAATTTCAATTATGAATTAAGCCATCTTCAATGGCATCCTTAGCTCCTTTAGATGTGTCAACATTGAAGATTAGATCGGATAAGTACAGGAAAGGGGGTTGAATGGACAAGGAAACAGAATGGGTAAATGAGATTAGAACAATTTTCCACATGCGAGATAAATATTGACGCGGATTGACCTGTTTTTGTGCTAATAGCTTCTGTGCATTTCCAGGACCATTCAACAACATTCCCCTTGCAAACCTGTTCAAAGTCAGAATGCATAAAAAACTAATTTCATCCCAAGTAGATATTCTAAAGATTACTGTTTACAAACATATTAAAAGGAAGAAATTATTAATGCACGAGGTTGTTAGAAGGGGCAGAAACATCCTCTCATTCTTAAAAGGAGGGGACACAATCAAAGGCAAGAAAAATAAACCTCAGTTTACTTACTGGTAGCAATTATTCATAATAACAAGGCACTGCACATCTCTTTACGAAAGATTGGTAGTAAATGTTCATGGTTACAGACTTAATAGATATACTAGCGACTTTTCGACAAATCTTTTGGAAAAGCTTTTAAGTTGTACACCCCCCCCCCATCAACTATTCTTGGTTATGACAAAATATAACATACAACATATAGCATTCATTGGTCTTGTTTTCACATTGCAAAGGTTCCTTTAACTTGGCTAGAAATCACAAGGACTTCAAAATGTAACTGCAATTAAAATCCACATCACAGCCAAGAACAAGGTTGCAAGGACAGGCCAAGGCAATTTTCTGACTGAAAGGTTAGAAAGAGTAGCTGAGCCACATTCAGATACACTGAGACACATGTCTGACAGCCAGTTATTTTAAGACAGTTATTAAAATCAAAGAAGCTCCAACAACTGCTTTCAGACATGACTAATGAGCTGAAAGCGGTTCAGAAAGTTTTGATTGAGGGAGAAAGAAGAATCAGATCAGTTGAAACCCTCAAGAGAAAAGCAGGTTAGATCTAGTGAAGAAGCTCCAGCAACTGCTTTCAGACGTGACTAATGAGCTGAAAGCTGCTCGGAAAGTTTTGATTGAGAGAGAGAGAGAGAGAGAGGGGGAGATAAATCAGATCAATTGAAACCTTCAGTGGAAAGCAGGTTAGACCTCGTGCCAAACTAGAAAAGAGAATATAAAATGTTATGTACAAAGGAATAGATTAACATACAGATGGCTATTTCTTTTCCTGAGGAATGGTTACAGAGGATGCATTTATTTATTTATCCATCTTTAGTTCAACAAGCATGCGCAATAAAACTATTCGGGAGTGAAATTAGGAAAGACTTCTTCATGCAAAGGGTGGCAAAGTTGGGAACATTCTTCTACAAAAGACGATTGATGTCAGATCAACCAAACCTTCATCCGCAAGGTGACCTGTTGAGCTATACATCTGTAAGAACTGTATAGAATTGGTTACAGCAATAATACAATATTAGTTTAGCAGAAGGGGAAGGCATTCTCCATTTTCTTTTGAGGAGCTGTATTTAGAGTCATAGTCAGAGCTGGATTTAGTGTTGGCGACAGGAGTTGCTATCGGGGCCTCAAGCACAGAGGTCAAACCTGCTTGGTCAGGGCAGGCTAGGGCTGCATCAAGTCAGTGGCAAACATTTAAATGACCCCACTCCCAAGAGCAGTTTGTCCTCAGCAACACCAGAGATTGATTTTGATTGATTGATTGTCACATGTACCGAAGTACAGTGAAAAGTAATTTTCTGTGGCTGGGAACAGTGGCCACTGCTGGGACTCCACCTGGAGGAGCACACAAAGAACCTGCACGCTAACAACCAGATAGGTGGGGTTGGCGAGAGCAGGCACTTTTCGTTGACCAAAAAAAGTGCTGCAGGAGGATCCCCCCTGTTGTGTTCTGCAGTTGTCCTGAGAATCACTTGAAGATACACACAGGACATCTACGTGTTCAACTAGAACGATGATTTATTGTCAAACACGTCGAAAGATAACTGACAGATTTATATACAGACAAAGTTGCTTGAATTGCTCGGGAGCTTGTCTAAGTGCAACTATCCTGTTGTATGGGTCACTCCAGTCATGTGATACATGTCTGACACCACCTGCTGGCCGGAGGTCATAACCATGATTACATGTACTGGTACTCAACTTATACATCCATACAACCATATACATTTGTGTGTTCATGCATATCACCACACATCCCACTCCCCATGAAGCTTTCAATTTATTACTGACAAACAAAAATCACAAAGGCAGTTTGTCCATGCATTTCCATGAGGGAAGATGTCTGTAACTGGTCCCTGGGCAGGACCTTCTCTGCTGTTAACAAGGTGGCAGGAAGATGGATGCTTCGCTGGCCTTCTTTCCGCACCATTTTATAGACCTTCCCTTTGTGTGCGTGTGTGTGGGGGGGGGGTGGGCGGGGAGATAGTAGGAGCGCCGGTAGAGGGAAGGAGCGCGCAAGAGATGGTAGAGAGGGAGAGCTGGCAGCGAGCGAGAGCTGGCAATGAGCGAGAAAATGAGCCATAGAAGACTGCCATTTGACCACTTAGAATCCATGCCAGCTCGCTGCAGAGCATCCCAGCCAGTCTTATTCACCCATTCGATCCCTTTAGCGCTTATTCCGTTTTCTTTGGAAATCATGGTCTTCTCCACTTCCACCACCCTTGTAGGCTGCAAGTACAGATCATTACCAGTCACTACGTACAAAAGCTTTTCCTTGTATGCCCCCTGCATCTCGGCCAAATCTTACTGCGTCCTCTAATCGTGTGCTAGTAATTATTTTTGTGCATTTTGTATGATCTCCTAGGAGATAAAGGGTTAATTCTCAATGCCTGCTTATGGCCTAAGTGACTGTAGTCAAATCAAAGTCATACTGTAACAGGAATTGACTGTGTAATGTGGAAGGGCAAAAGGGAAGTTGGAACAGATGTACAAACCGTGTTACCAAGTGCGATCAAAGGATATGCTTGGAATGTATAGATCAATGGGCTTTAGAACTCTTAAACTAAACAAGTGCAAGTATTATTAAGTCTGGCTAGTCCATCAAAAGTTAATTATAGGTTGTTGAGGTGACAAGACGTACTGGTGACTGGTCGGTGACCATTGGCAAACTACATCTGATTAAAACACAACGGCAACATCAGGACACAGGAGGGTTCCTGGCTGCAGAGAGTAGAGAGAGAAGATCTGCTGCACAGATTTGAAGACTACATCTTCTCCCCCCTCCCCCCATTTCAATTACACAGTCTGGTCTTGAAACCTCTTGCACCCAGTCAAACGTACCATCAGCCATTGGGAACACCTTTGATCTCCCCTCGATCTCCTTTGCTCCAAGAATATCAGCCACAGGTTCTCCAACTTGCAATTAAAATCCCTCATCCCTGGAATAATTCTGGTAAACCTCCTCTGCACCCTCTCGAGGGCCCGCACATCCTTGCGAAAGTGTAATGACCAGAACTAGATGTAACATTCATGACCCAACTAGACTTTTATGAATTTTGACATATAAACTTCCATTATATCATCGATGTTTACAACGTGAACGACGGCCATTCAGTTCAATGTGATGATACCAGCAGATCAAGCAGCACCCAGCCTAATCCCACTTGAATGCAGCACACGCCGCTGCCACTATGCATCGGTGGTGCAGGGAATTAATCTCGGAAGGTAGATGGGGGTGGCATTCAAGCAGGCTGCTTTATCCTAAGAATGGTGTTGAACGTCGAGTGTTGCTGTTGGAGCTGCACTCATCCAGGCAAGTGAAGAATATTCCATCACACTTCCGGACTTGTGCCTTGTAGATGGTGGACAGGTTTTGCAGAGTCAGAAGGAAAGTTACTCAACTGCAGGATTCCTCGCCTCTGACCTGCTCTGGTAGCCACAGTATTTATATGAACTGATCCAGTTATGTTTGGGGATAGTGAATTCCAAAGGGGGACAGTTAGATTCTCTCTTGTTGGAGATGGTCATTACCTGGCACTTGTGTGGCACTAACGTTACTGCCATTTAACAGACAAAGCCTGAATGTTGTCCAGATCTTGCTGCATAGTGGCATGGACTGCTTCAGAATCGGAGGAGTTGTAAATGGTACTGAACATGTGCAATCACTAGAAAACACTCCCACTTTGGGCATTGATGAAGAAAGGAAGGTCATTGGAGAAGCAGCTGAAGCAGGGGACATCATCCCGAGGATCTCGTGCAGTGGTGTCCTGGGATTGAGATGCTTGGTCTCCAACAACCATAACCACCTTCCTTTGTGCCAGGTATGACTCCGTACTGACGTAATTTTGACAGGGCTCCTCAATACCGTATAAATTGCTCCCAACAGAAACTGGATTTACTTGGCCCTCCTCAGCCCCCAGCGCCAGATCCAACAATGCCACCTTCCCAGTTGCGCCAGATCCAATAATGCCACCTTCCCACTTGCACCAGATCCAGCAATGCCACCTTCCCGGTTGCGCCAGATCCAATAATGCCACCTTCCCACTTGCGCCAGATCCAATAATGCCACCTTCCCACTTGCGCCAGATCCAATAATGCCACCTTCCCACTTGCGCCAAGAACATAAGTGAACAAAACGATTTCCCTAAACATATTTCAGAAATTCCACACACTGTTTTACTCAACAGAAGGAAGCCATTTGGTCCACCAAATCTGCACCTACCCTCCGAAAGAGCACCCCACCTAGGCCCACTCCCCAGCCCTATCCCCGTAACCCCACCTAGCCTACACTTCCTTCCACACGAAGGGGCAATTTAGCATAGCCAATTAACCTAACCTGCACATCTTTGGACTTGTGTAGTTCAATAGAGTGTAGTTCAATAGAAGTTTGCTCCTCTATCAGACCTTACCTTCACACTACATGCTTGGGAATATAGCACCAAGTCAAGGCTGCTATATTTTCCTGGTTTTCTGCAAAAAGCTAGAAAACCTGGCCATCCAAGTCTTACATTTACTTGGGTCTCGTCTCTTCCATCTCACTAGACAATGATTTGTCCTTTACGAGGAATAGGACTTTAATTATTCTTCACAATGGAGTATATGTTGAAAGGCTACCCCAATTACATCGTAAAAGTGGCTACAAAGTTTGAATTTGAACCAGACTGCCACAATATAATATCCAATGGTTACTGATATTTCAATTCTGCAGTATGTCATGTTGCCATGGAATTATACAGAACAGACAGCCATTTGGCCTCCATCAGTAGAATGATTCAATTAGTCACACTCCCCTGCTCTTTCTGTGTAGTCCTGTAATTGTTTTGCTTTCAATTATTTATCCAATTCTCTTTCAAAATGTTACTGCCCAATCTTCTTCCACTCCACTTTCAGACAATTCATTCCAGGTTATCACAACTTGCTGTGGAAAATAAAAAAAAGTTTACACATATTACCTTTGGTCCTTTTCTCAAATCCCAATCCTCAAGTTACCAACAGTCTGCCCTTAATTGTCAAACATTAAGGGGACAGAATGGTGGCACAGTGGTTAGCATGTCTGCCTCACAGCTCCAGGGTCAATTCCGGCCTCGAGTGTGTGGAGTCTGCACGTTCTCCCCATGTCTGCGTGGGCTTCCTCCGGTTTCCTCCCACGGTCCAAAGATGTGCAGGTTAGGTGGATTCGCTATGCTAAATTGTCCCAGTGTGTCCAAAAGCTTAGGTGGTGTTACAGGGATGGGGTGGAAGCATGGGCTTGGGTAGGGTGCTCTTTCCAAGGGCTGGTGTAGACCCAATGGCCTCCTTCTGCATTGTAGATTCCATGATTCTACCAAGGAGTCGGAATTCTCTCCTTAATCTCAGCACCCAGGAGAACCTTCCCAGCTTCTCTGCTCACATAATTGAATTCCTCATCCTTTGTACAATTCTAGTAAATCCCCTCTGCTTTCTGCAATGCCATAGCATCCTTCCTTCAGTAATGTAATGGCAGCCGAGGTCTAATCAGTACTTATGAAAGCTTACTTTCTTGCTTACATATTGTATACCTCAAATGTATAAAGTGTAAAAATATTTTTTAAAGTATTCATAATTACCAGGATGTTAATGCTCAGCAGCAAGAATATTTGCATCTGAGTAGATTTGCAAAGTCACCAGAGGTACAAGATGTATTTATTAATCATTCAGAGCTCTTTCAGAATTGATTCCCTTTTCAAATATGTACAATTATAAAAACATCCTTGCAGGAAATGGAGACTAATGTTTAGGAACTGGGGAATTTTAAATTAAAGTTTAAATAGCTTGTCAACAGGAGATGGAACTGCAGTTCATCTCATTTTAGATATATCTATATACGGTCAAAAAAAGACTGGTCACAATATCCTAATGTTATTTCACCTGTAGGTGGTGCTCTGTAGATAACATTGCTCTATTTAAATACAGTGGGTCTCGACGAATACTGCAACTGTCCTACTGTACTGACCCACCATGTTACATTCTCCCATTGCCTGCCAGCCAGATTGTCCCCATTTTCCCTCTCTCTCTTCCCCCACATCGGGAGCATGGTAGCAGTGGGTAGTACTGTTGCTTCACAGCTCCAGGGTCCCATGTTCGATTCTCGGCTTTGGTCACTGTCTATGCGAAGTCTGCACGTTCTTCCCGCATGGGGAGCACGGTAGCTAGTATGGTTGCTTTACAGCTCCAGGGTCCTATGTTCGATTCCCGGCTTGGGTCACTGTCTGTGCAGAGTCTGCATGTTCTCCCATTTCCTCCAGGAGCTCCGGTTTCCTCCCACAAGTCCCGAAAGAAGTGTTGTTAGGTGAATTGGACATTCTGAATTCTCCCTGTGTGTACCCGAACAGGTGCCGGAATGTGGCGACTAGGGGCTTTTCACAGAATGTTTGCCTACTTGTGATAATAAAGATAATTATTATTATAAATTAAGAGTACCCAATTCATTTTTTCCAATTAAGGGGCAATTTAGCGTGTTAAATTCACCTACCCTGCACATCTTTTTGTTGTGGGGGCGAAACCCACGCAGACACGGGGAGAATGTGCAAGCTCCACACAGACAGTGACCCAGAGCCGGGATCAAACCTGGAACCTCAGAGCCGTGAGGCAGCAGTGCTAACCACTATGCCACCGTGCTGCCCTGATAATCATTATTATTAGATGAATGTTACCTCCCAAATCCACACTTCATTGTTTCACTCATTGATACACCAGCAGAGTTCCAAGGTGTTGTTTATGCAAGCTAATCATTTGCCATTACTGACATTTTGCTCGCAGACAGCCTAACAGAAGGAAAGAATAATCGATATCCTGCATTATGCTATGCACGCCCATCAGAATTGTAGGCATCTTAAACTAGTCACATTTTAAGCAGTTTCATTGATCTCCTCAGTCCTAACCATCCACCACAGATTCTACTGCAAACTCCCTCGGTGCGATTCTCCCATGCCGCGCCGTATGGGAGAATCGTCGTTCACGCCATTTTTTCCCACAGCGCCGGTCCTACACCGGCAGGCGATCCTCAGAGGAGCGGAGAATCGGTGCCATTTGCGCCGGCACGTCTAGCACGGCGCCAGTCACAGGCCGCTGACCGAAGCCGGGCCACCGATTCTCCGGCCTTGATGGAACGAGCGGCCGCACGGGAAAAACAGAGTCCCGCCGGCGCCATTCATACCTGGTCACTGCCGGTGGGAACTCTCCACGTAGGGTCGGGGGGCGGCTTGTGGGGCGGGGGGAACTTTTTTTTAAAAAAAATAATTTTTATTCAAATTTTTCAAATAAAAATTTTCTCCCAACAATAAAATAAACAGAGTATAAAAATAAACCGAAAGAACCCCCCCCCCCCAATATAGAGCAACAAATTAATAACAATACAAAAAAACAAGAAAGTAGCAAACAAACAGTCGCAAAAACAAACCCCCGTAACAGATCCCTAACCCCACCGGGTTGCTGCTGAGATTGACCACCCTCTAACCCTCCGCCAGAAAATCGAGAAAGGGCTGCCACCGCCGGAAGAACCCTTGTACCGACCCCCTCAGGGCAAACTTGACCTTCTCCAGCCTGATGAACCCGGCCATGTCGTTAACCCAGGCCTCCGGGCTCGGGGGCTTCATGTCCCTCCACTGCAACAGAATCCTACGCCGGGCTACTAGAGACGCAAAGGCCAGAATGCCGGCCTCTCTCGCCTCCTGCACTCCCGGCTCCGATGCTACCCCAAAGATCGCGAGCCCCCATCCCGGCTACACCCTGGAGCCTCCAAGAGTGGGGGTGTCAATTACAAGGTGTCACAATTTCAAGGTGAGAGGGAAAAGTTTAAGGGAGATGTGCGTGGAAAGTTTTTTACGCAGAGGGTGGTGGGTGCCTGGAATGCTTTGCCAGCAGAGGTGGTAGAGGCGGGTACGATAGCATCATTTAAGATGCATCTGGACAGATATATGAATGGGTGGGGAAGAGAGAGAAGTAGACCTTGGAAAATAGGCACCAGGTTTAGATAAAGGATCTGGATCGGCACAGGCTGGGAGGGCCGAAGGGCCTGTTCCTGTGCTGTAATTTTCTTTGTTCCTTGTTTGACCACCCCCCCCCCCCCCCCCCCCCGAGCACCTCCCACATCTGTCCTGTCCCCCAAAGAACCGGCTCATCCTGGCCCCAGTCATGTGTGCCCTATGCAGCACCTTCAGCTGAATCAAGCTGAGTCATGCGCAAGAGGACAAATTACCCTCCTCAGTGCGTCCGCCCACGTCCCCTCGTCGATCTCCTCCCCTAGCCTCACCTCCCACTTAGCTTTCAGCTCTCCGACGAGGCCTCCTCCTCCTCCACCTGATAAATTGCCGAGATCCTACCCTCACCGACCCACGTCCCCGAGAGCACCCTATCCTGCACCCCCCCCCCAGGCGGCAGTAGCGGAAACTCCGCCACCTGCCACTTAACAAACACCCTAATCTGCATATATCTAAAATTGTTTCCAGGGGGAGACCCCACTTCCCCTCCAACTCCTCTAAAGTCGCAAAACTCCCGTCAAGGAAAAGGTCTGATGCCTGCCCTATGCCAACTCAAAAACCCACCATCCATTCTCCCTGGTGCAAACCGGTGATTGCCCTGCCTCAGGGCCCACCTGAGGCCTTCACATTCCCCCCCCCCCCCCCTCTGCTGCCTCCACTGTCCCCACATTTTGAGGGAAGCCACCACTACTGGACTCGTAGAATACCTTGCCGGGGGAGTGGGAGCGGGGCAGTCACCAGCGCCTCCATAGTCGTGCCCACACAGGACGCCGCCTCCATCCTCTTCCATGCGGCACCCTCCCCCTCCATCACCCACCTATGGATCATTGCCACATTTGCAGCCCAGTAGTATCCACACACGTTGGGCAACGCCAACCCACCTATCCCTGCCTCGCTCCAGGAATACCCTCCTCACCCTCTGGGGTCTTGCGCGCCCACACGAACCCCAGAATACTCCTGTTAACCCTCCTAAAAAAAGCCTTCGGGATCAATATTGGGAGGCACTGGAAGAGAAACAAGAACCTCGGGAGCACCGTCATCTTAACTGAATGGACCCTACCCACCAAAGAGAGTGGCAGTGTCCCACCTCCTGAACTGCTCCTCCATCTGTTCCACCAACCTCGAAAAATTTAGCCTATGCAGGGCCCCCCAGCTCCTAGCTATCTGGACCCCAAGATATCTAAAGCTCCTCACCGCCCTCTTCAACGGGAGCTCTCCTAGACCCCCGGGTGCAGCACGAACAGCTCACTCTTCCCCATGTTGAGCTTATAGACCGAAAAATCCCCAAAGTCCCCAAGTATCTTCAGCACCTCTGGCATCCCCTCCCCCCGGCCGGATTTGCAATGTACAGCAGTAAATCATCCGCGTACAGCGACAATCGGTGCTCCTCCCCCCCCCCCCCCGGCGCACAATCCCCCTCCAGTTCTTCGAGTCCCTCAGTGCCATGGCCAAGGGCTCAATCGCTAACGCGAATAGCAGGGGAGACAAGGGGCACCCCTGTCTCATACCAGGGAACTTACCTGTACATCTCCTGAAATATTCCAGCAGCTCTCTGAGGGGGTGGAGGAGGGCCTCTGATGGGGGTCTGGCCCTGCAATCAGGGCCAACCGATCGGCAGGCCTGCCTCTCCAGCCCCGGCCCTATTTTATTATGCGGCTGGCCCCTGAAACCCCACGCCATGTTGGGTTAGGACTGGCGCGCTGAGGAAGTCCCCCCGCACATTCGCAGGTTGGCGCAGCCCAACTGCGCATGCACGGGTTGGCGCACCGCCTATTTGGCACCAGGAAGGGAAGCTGGAGCGGCGTGAACCGCTCCAGCACAGTGCTGGCCCCCTATGGGGGCCAGAATCTGTAGTGCCCAAGCCTGTTTCACGCCGTCGTGAAACGCGGCGGTGTTCACGACAGCGCGAACACCGTCTCCATTTCGGAGAATCTCGCTCCTTGGGTGTTCTGAAGTGCCATTTTTTTTTCTAGGAAGCCAACCACAATTCAATTCTGTAGAAGTCACATGGACGTTGTTATGCTCTGTGTTATGGCCGTGGTAAAGATCAACACAGAACATCTCATTCTTTGACTAAGATGATGATTTATTAACAAGATGAACACTTGGAAAGGTCACTAACAAACATGATACAAACCGTAACGAAAAAAATTATTTCAGTGAATTCACGTGGAGCTGCTTCGAGTGTGACTGTCCTCTTCTACAACTTACTACCAACTATTGGATAGCTTGAGTCACATAATACCATAAGACATTGGAGCCAAACTTAGGCCACTCAGCTCATCGAGTCTGCTCTGCCATTCAATCATGGCTAATTTTTCTGATCAGCATTCTCTTGCATTTTGCCCATTACCCCGGATTCCCTTATTAATCAAGAACCTGTCTCTGTCTTAAAGGCACTCAGTGATTTGGCCTCCACAGCCTTCTGCAGCAAAGACTTCCACAGATTCACCACCCTCTGGCTGAAGAAACTCCTTCTCATCTCTTTAGCCCGAGATTGTGTCCTCTGGTTCTAGCTTTCCCTACATGTGGAAACATCCACTCTTTCCAGGCCTCGCAGTACATCTCTAGCGCCACCAGCTGGTTGGAGGTCGCATTGGAAACCACATACACTGATAGACAATTATATACAAAACTGTGCACAGGCATATCACCTCAAGACGTGAAACATCAACTCTTTCTCTCCCTCCACAGATGCTGCCAGACCTGGCGGATTTATCCAGCATTTCCTGTTTTTTTTATTAACTACAATTTATACTGAGCTACCACACTGGACTACTTGAGCCGCCTTACATTCTTGTATTGGTCTACAACAGTCGTCTTCCCACTTTTTTTATTCTCCTGCATCTCCCCCCCCCCCCCCCCCCCCCCACCCCCCACCCCATCACCAAATACACCCAGCTAGTACAGGAAAAGTATTAGGAATCTTGTTGAGTTCCTGTCCTCCCCCACAGAGCCACATGTTACCATGCCCCAGAAGATCGGTCATAATATTCCTCTCGTCATTATCTAGTTCATGGCCCTTTTCCTCACCAATGCTCTTGTACTCTGTATGGCTCATTGCTCTATAACATCCTCTGGTCAAAGTCGAGTGCTCGCTTCTCCCACAGCTGCATACACCATCTCCCACTAAGCGCTTGCTCCATAAGCGCAAGCAACAGCTCAACTACTTTCCATTTCCTTAATCACAACTTTTTACACATTCCGCAATCACTTTCTCCCACATGGAGTACAGACAAAGACGGCCATAGGTGAGGAGAGAAGAAGCAACAAAGGTTAAAACCATAAAGAATAATCAGGGTATTTTAGTAACGAAGAGTAGAGAGGGAGCATAACAGATAAAATGCGACATATTAGGGTAGCTGAATAATAAGAAGTGTGAGGAGAGAAATAAAAGGGTGAAATAATATTGGGCAGACCGGAGGCGCAGCGGTTAGTACTGCTACCTCACGGCATCAAGGACCCAGGTCACTGTCCGTGTGGAGTTTGCATATTCTCAGTGTCTGCGTGGGTCTCACCCCCACATCTCAAAGATGCACAGGGTAGGCGAATTGGCCACTTTAAATTGTCAAAAAAGAATTGGGAACTCCAAATTTTTTTTATTTATTTTTTTTTAAAAGGATGAAATAATACATGCAAATGAAGATGTTAAGTCATTAGTGGGCCTTAGGATCATGCTGAAGCTATAAACTGCCAATCTGGGTGAGACCACAAAAAGTAATGTTTGGCACCAGCAAACATTAGAAAAGCAAAATGGTGGCATTAAAGTGGTGGAAAACCAGTAGGGGTTAAGGTCAAGTAACAGGTCAACCTGTTCCATGGGCACAATCCCCCAGAATCATCTTTCAATACCTCCCTCAGCTATATTGTTTCAAACTACATTCCTACCCAGCAGCATTGAAGGGTAAAGCACATCCATACTTAACAGCACTGACTCCTTTCTTTAAGCAATAGATTTTAAGCAGCCACATCCTATATTTTCCCTTCTCTATATTTCCTCCTGTAAGGGCCTTTTCTGTTGATTCCCTTATTTCTTACTTTTATTTTGCTATTATCATTTTGATCCATGGATGGTTAATAGACATATACTTTTTAAGTCATGCCAAGGATGCAAGCAACTCAAACAGATAAAATAGCACACTGTACTAGATTTCGAACAGCAGAACTCAGACTTTGTGGCACCCGAGAGAAAGATTGGAGGGACACTGTTTAATTCGTTGGCTGGTGATCAATGAATTGGCCAAAAGGCCATATCCTTCCTGGCAACAGGCGGTGATTGGGTCCGACCCAAGTGGGACGGTTTTCAGAGAACCAAGGAAAAGACGGTCAGGTCCTGAGTTTCTCTCTCTTTCTACAGAACAGATGCATAACTAGTGTATTTCTGAAGCTACAGGGAACATGGATGAATCTACAGTAAAAACCATGACAGACTAAAAGCAGAAACCTTGAACTGAAAGCCTCGACTGAAGGAAGGTATGCTAAAAGACACCCATCTAAAACAAAGACTCTTATCCTTTTACTTTCATCATCATTTTTACACCCCTCTCCTCCCCTCTGGTTCTCTCCTGTGTATGTGTCGAGTGCAGGTGAGTTAAAGAGTGGGGGGGGGGGGGGGGGATTAGATAATAGTTAACCAATTGTATTTGCTGCATATTATAGTGGTTATTAATAAAATTGTTTAAATTTACAAACTTGGTTCAGTGGGGCTGAAATTGACCACGCACTAGCGATTGCAAGATTCCATAAACATATGCATTGCTTATGCATCACCAGTTCTTCTATTTGGAAAAAGCGTGTTTGGGTAACAGTTCTTTAAAAATTAATTCATAAGGTGAGAGCGTTATTGGAAAGGCCAGCATTTATTGTCCATCTCTACTTGCCCTTGGGAACTTGGTGGTCAGCCACCTTCTTGAACCACTCTAGATCACATGGAGCCTATTTGACTTTGTGGTTTGATACAACTGAATGACTTGCTAGGCCACTTCGGAGAGCAGCTGGGCATTGACCACATTGCTGAACATCTGGAATCATATGTAGGACATAGAGTTACATAGAATTTACAGTGCAGAAGGAGGCCATTCGGCCCATCGAGTCTGCACTGGCTCTTGGAAAGAACACCCTGCCCAAGGTCAACACCTCCACCCTATCCCCATAACCCAGTAACCCCACACAACACTAAGGGCAATTTTGGACACTAAGGGCAATTTATCATGGCCACTCCATCTAACCTGCACATCTTTGGACTGTGGGAGGAAACCGGAGCACCCGGAGGAAACCCATGCACACACGGGGAGGATGTGCAGACTCCGCACAGACAGTGACCCAAGCCAGAATCGAACCTGGGACCCTGGAGCTGTGAAGCGTTGTGCTATCCACAATGCTACCGTGTTGCCCTGGACAGACCAGGTAAGCAAACATTTTCTTCCCTGAAGGACATGAGTAAACCAGGTTCGTGTTTTACAACCTGGTGGGTGGCACGGGAGCTGCGGGCAGCTTATGGGTGGCATGGTAGCACAGTGGTTAGCACTTTGCCTCAACAGCGCCAGGGTCCCAGGTTCGATTCCCGGCTTGGGTCACTGTCAGTGCGGAGTCAGCATGTTCTCCCCGTGTCTACCTGGGTTTCCTCCGGGTGCTCTGGTTTCCTCCTACAAGTCCCGAAAGACATGCTGTTAGGGGAATTGAACATTCAGAATTCTCCCTGTGTACTCTAACAGGGAATGTGGCAACTAGGGGATTTTCACAGTAACTTCATTGCAGTGTTAACATAAGCCTACTTGTGACAATAAGGTTACTAATTAAAACAATGGTAACACGAGCCTGGGGGCGCTGGTGACGGCACCGCTGCTGCTCCCTCCGAGGAGGTACACTACGAGCCCAGTGGTGGCAGCAACCCTCAAAGTCTGGGGGCAATGGAGGCATCACAGGGGGGAGGTGGGGGCTTCGGTGTGGTCCCCGATACGGGAGAACCATCGGTTTGTCCTGGGGGAAATGGATGGGGGGTTCCAGAGCTGGCACAGGGCAGGTATTAGGAGGATGGGGGACCTGTTCATTGACGGGAAGTTTGCAAGCCTGGGGCAGCTGGAGGAGAAGTTCGGGCTCCCCCCTTCAAGTACATGCATGCAGGTAAGGGCATTCGTTAGGCGTCAGGTGGTGGAGTTTCCGCTGCTGCCGGCACGCAGGGTCCAGGATAGGGGTGTGGGTTGGAGAGGGTAGGATCTCGGCAATTTATCAGGTGATGCAGGAGGAGGAGGCGGCTTTGGCGGAGGAGCTAAAAGGTAAGTGGGAGGAGGAGCTGGGGGAGGAGATCGACGAGGGTATGTGGGCGGATGCCCTGGGAAGGGTAAACTCTTCCTCCTCTTGCGCAAGGCTCAGCCTGATACAATTTAAGGTGCTGCACAGGGCGCACATGACCAGGGCAAGGCTGACCCGGAAGTGAGGACAGATGTGGGAGGTGTTCGGCGAGTCCAGCAAAACACCCACATGTTCTGGGCATGCCCAGCGTTGGAAGAGTTCTGGAGGGGCGTAGCGCGGGCGGTATCAAGGGTAGTGAATTCCAGGGTTAAGCCAGGCTGGAGGCTCGCAATATTTGGGGTGTCAGATGAGCCGGGAGTGCAGGAGGTGAAAGAGGCCGGTATTCTGGCCTGTGCGTCCCTGGTAGCCCCGCGCAGGATTCTGCTTCAGTGGAGGGATGCAAGGTCCCCAAGCGTGGAATCCTGGATTAACGACATGGCAGGGTGTATTTAATTGGAGGTGGTGAAATTTGCTTTATGGGGATCTGTGCAAGGGTTCTTCAGGCGGTGGCAGCCGTTCCTAGACTTCCTGGTGGAGCGTTAGGAGATGGTCAGCAGCAGCAACAACCGGGGGGGGGGGGGTGTTCATGTTTGGCTGGGGATTTACTATTGTTTACTGGTTAACGTTTATTTGTTTACTTACGCACTTTTGTTTTTGTTGTTTTATAATTTGTGTAAAGGGGCGGGGTTTCTATTTTTCCTTTCTGTTATTTATAATATGTGAAAAGTTTGAATAAAAATTATTTAAGAAAAAAACAATCATGGTATTACTGAGGTAAGATTAATCAGATTAATTGATTAAATTAAATCTCCCCCAGCTGCGATGGCTGGCTTTGCACCCAGATGGTTGGATTTGTAGCCATGTCTTCAAATCATCGTAGTTCAAGCATCTGGATTACTAGATGGACAATATTGCCACTATATCATCCTCCCATCAACCACCTCAAAATAAAACTGCTGCTTTAATAACGTCTGTCGATTCTGTAAAAAGAAAATCCAACCCTACTGTAGGATATTATTTAATATGTTTCAAATCTATTTCATTTGGAACTCCTATTTAATTTATAACATTTGGCTAAATATAGTGCAAACACCTTTCAGGGATTTCTAGTTCCCCCAATTTTTCATTAAGAACAAACAGCCAAGTCTCTGGGTCTGTATTATTTATGATGTAGCTGTTTAGCAAGCTTTCATAAATCCGTCTCCATTGGCCAGACAGCATAGGTGTCACTGCTGAATTGGCCATGATTAAATGATCTATCCTTCACTCATGCTCCACTTCTATTGCCCTCACCCCACAAAAATATTTACTGGGATTAATGACGAGGAAACTTGGATCTTATTAGCATTTTTAATTAAAGTTTTAAAAGGTTAGGTAGAGTAATTTATTTTGATTTGACAACTGGCAAGTGTGTATTTCATAGATTTGATTAACCGCAGTAAAATGCCCAAGATTACACCATTGTCCGCGATGACACCAGTTACAAAGTGCGCAGGAACTTTAATCACGTAGTTTTATACAATGCTTTAAAATGTCTACACCATGCTTCCAACATCTTCTATTCTCGCAAGTCAACACCCAAGCCTAACAAGTCAAGTAGTGAACACAGATCTGTAACCAGACTCTCAACCAATCAGAACTGAACCATTGAAATCAACAACAAAATTGTCGTTTTAAAGTGAATGTTGTTTAATGAGACAGAGAAAATGTTTTGTTTTTTTAAATGGTATCCTTTCTACCTCAACTTGTACTGTTCCAAATGTATGGGATATAATTTCAAGAGAACAGGCTAACACACAGATAGCAGCTGCATGTATTAGCATGACGTTTTGACAGTAAAGGGCATTACAGGTAAGCCTTGATCCTGTCCTTGACCAACATTGATACACATGCAGTTTTCAGAATACTAACTGAAATATCCCGGATTTCTTTTCTTTCACCCAAGTGCTGAAAGCAATTTTAAATTGGGCTAACACCCCAGTTCGGATCAACTGGTCACAGATGTTTATCCTTTTTCCCATTCCAGTTAAAAATGAGACAAAAAAAACAGGGGGTGCAGAGAGGAGAGAGAGAGAGCATACGCATGGAGAGAAAGAGTGTGCCCCAGTGAGAACATATTAAAATTCTTGGAAATTAGAAGTTAGAAGTCTTAGTTGCAAAGGGATTTAGTGTGTATAATACAATTGGATTGACAAAAGTCTTGAAGATTCTACCAAGAGAGTAGGGACCATGGGGGGAAACACCCCAAAAGCCAAAGAGCCAAGAGAAGACCCCAGAATTTCTGGGATGCATAGGAAAGGCAGCATATTGTGCCATTTCTCAATCAGTGGAACATTAAGTATCAATCTGTGTTATCCAATAAACCTGGTTAGTTTTCATTCTAAATTAGTGATAGAGAGGTTGATTTGCTGTTGAAGTACATCCCAAAATATTCAACTTCATAGCGTGTTTTCACAAGAGTAACTTATTTAAACAACTAGTTTAGTGCAGACACCAAACATATGGGATAATTTGATGTTAAGAAAGGGTCAGATCAAATAATAAGTGAATCAAATTGACTGAAGACTGGCATTTCTGAAGGTGCAAACCACAGGATATGGCAAAAAAAAGATGTATTTGGCACTATTGGTTGAAGATGGTTATGAATGCTTCAGCCATTTCTTTTGCACTTGTACTCTTTTCCACCATGATTCATGGAACCTCTAGCTCCTGTTCATTGCCCATCACCATTTGTGATTAGACAAGACAGGACTGGAGTTATTGTACATTGCTCTGCGCTCTATAGCATGCAGTTTCTGCTGTGTCATATACACAGGTGCCATAACTTCAATAGAGCAGCATCTTTCTTGTGCAAGACTGGTGCTGACTATCCATTCTGTCTATGCCCCTCATAAGTTTGTAGACCCCCATCAGGTCACCTCTCAACCGTCTGTACCAATGTTACTAGAGTTGGAGGCTTTAGAGAGGGTGCAGAAGAGATTTACCAGGATGTTGCCTGGCATGGAGGGCATTATCTATGAGGAGAGGTTGAATAAACTCAGTTTGTTCTCACTGGCACAACGGAGGTTGAGAGGCAACCTGATAGGAGTCTACAAAATTATGAGGGACATAGAGTGGATGGTCAGTGACTTTTTCCCAGGTAGAGGGGTCAATTACTAGGGGGCATAGGTTTAAGGTGCGAGGGGCAAGGTTTAGAAGAGATGTATGAGGCAAGTTTTTTTTTTAAACAGAGGGTGGTGGATGCCTGGAACTCGCTACCGGAGGTGATGGTGGAAGCAGGAACGATAGTGACGTTTAAGGGGCATCTTGACAAATATATGAATAGGACGCGAATAGAGGGATGTGAGCCCCGGAAGTGTAGAAGATTTTAGTATAGACAGGCAGCATGGTTGGCGCAGGCTTGGAGGGCCGAAGGGCCTGTTCCTGTGCTGTACTTTTCTTTGTTCTTTGTCCTTTCTTATGGCTTGACAGTAAAGTCAGAATGAGGGGATATGCCAGGCCACTGGTTACAGATTTGCATGTAATACAATTCTGCTAACGGTCAATTGCACCTCGTAGATGCCTAGATTTTCAGCTGCTAAAGTTGTTCTAAAACTAGTCCATTTAGCAGAGTAGTAATGAGTCACAGAGTAACAGTTCCCTCAGTGTGAAGACTGCTCTTTGTTTCTACAAGGGTTGTGTAGTGGGTCACTCTTATCACTACTGTCACAGACATAAATAAGAGGCGAGATTGGGGAAGATAAAGTCAAGTCCATTTTCCCTCTCTTAGTTCTCTCACCATTTGCTACAAGTCTAAACTGACAGCCCTGTCCGTCAAGGCTCAGCTGGTAAGACACTCTTCATGATGCACGTTGAAATTCCTCACCCACGAGTACACGCTGTGCTCCTGCTGTACTCCGATGCTTCTTCCTAGTTGCACTCAACATGGAGGAGTATGGATTAATCAATTGAAGGTTGAATGACTTCCTGAAATCCAGGTTAGCAATTTCCACTGCCTTATTCACCACAAACACCATCCTGAAAAAGTGCTCCAGTGAACTGGTCAGATTGGCTCGACTTGTGACTGCATGCTGCCTCTAATCAGACACAATGGGTACAATTTAACGGTCTGGTCACGCTCGACTGGTGTCGTGCACGGCCAGAGAGCCTCCGGAGAAGACTCTTGCATGATTTATGAAGCTCAAAACACCTCTGAGATTCAACAGTCTCGCCCAATGGCTTGCTCCAGATCAGCATATTGAAATGAACCATTAGGCCAATTCAAATACGTGTCCACAGGATTCCTCCCAGCACCTGGGACCTAACAGTCGCACCTGCAAGACGTCCCTGGATGCCATTTAGTACCAGTTTCCACAAACATGGACCTGGACCAACTGTATGGTTAGGGGTGGAGAGGGTCTCCCAGGCCATTAAAGACACCAGAGTGTGGTGTGGACAGGGCAGGGTGGCACCCTAGCCCTCCCTCTGGCACCCAGGCACTTTCAGGGTGCCCAGGTGCCAGGGATCAGGCACAGGACGACAGATGAGGGCAGCCAGAGAAAAAGGTGCCCCGCAATCTGCGAGGAGCCTTTCCTGCTGGGCTGCAGCCGCAGAGAAACACCCACTAAACGTGCCAAAAAACGGACAAATTTGTTACGGTTAAATCGCGCCAACTCACTACAGCTGTGTCAACGGGCAACATCTGATTGATGAAAAGGAGGGTGTCCAATTTTGGAAAATCAGAGTACTCAACAAAAGTAGGAGGCAAATCCATACTTGGGATATTTTGGTTTCATTATAAAAAGAGATGGAACCACAGGTTGTCCATTATATTTCAGAAGAAAAAGGATGTCATTTTTAAACTTTATCTAGAATGGTCTTAATGAGAAAATGCTGGTGCTTATAAATAGATGGGCAAAGATCAGCAGATTCACATACATACGACTTGGGTCTGGATACTTTTCCTGTTCCCTCTCTATGTACGTGCAAAGTTACCACAAAGTAGAGTCTCAGGTGCAATATTTAACTTTTCTTTACTACACAACTTTGTATCAACAATGTATATTGCTTATCCTCTCACACTTCTCTCCCAAAATTCAATGTGTCCACAAATCTAACTACCACATTCCATGTTGCACCCATATTCATACAAACAACTTCTCCTTCCCCAAAAAGTAATGAAGCACCACATCTTGTCTTCCACCATGGAGAGTTGGGTGATGGTGTCTTCCCCATGGAGAGTTGGGTGATGGTGGGGGGGGGATTTAATCAGGCAAGAGAGGGGTGGTGGGCACGCTGCCACATTCCAATCTCTACCCCGATTAAGTCTACAGGAGGTAGGTCTGTGGCGAGCCTTCCTGTACCACTGCCAATTGAGGCACTCGTGGGAAATTAATTAGGTGCCTCATCCTACTGCTGTTATCAACCCAACGGCAGGCAGGGGGTTCACTATGCAGGGAACATGATGAGCAAATCTCGAGGGTGTGTTTGCTTGTGGGAACCAGAGGTAACCATCTTCAAAGTAACTCACCAACTGATCGAGATCTGACAACAGGAAGGAGGGCCTGCTGAGAACACCTCTATGCCCAAGCTTCCCATCCCCAGCCCGCATGAATCCCAGCCAGCTAGCCCATTCCCACAATCACTTACCTATGCTTGCATCCCTCCCAATCCAAGGCCTTGGCTGGGTATAGTATCAGCAATAGCTACCATCTATCTGGTGGTGTTGCCGAGTACAGAAGATTGGCCAGCAGCTCTCAAATTGATAGGTCCTCCACCCTTGGGGTCCTTGATCCAGGAAGAATGCTCCCCTATCAAGTGCCAAAGTGGCACGTGTGGTTGGGGCCTTCCTGAAGAGAGGCAGTACAGGGAATTTGCCACCTCTCTGGCATGCAGCCAGGACCCTTGTTCGCTTCCATATGATTGCACAAGATCATTTGAAAATTTTGCATATTATCCATTTCATTTTACCAGTGACATACTTTCAAGTTGAAAATTTTAAGGTGCAGTTTCGCATTTAGCAAATTATCTGGCGTGCATTAATACAAACCAAGAAAATATTAAAACATGCTGCTGTGCAGAGACCTGGGTGTGCAAGTGCATGAGTCATAAAAAGTTGGTTTACAGGTGCAACAGGTGATTAAGGAGGCAAATGGAATTTTGTCCTTCATTGCTAGAGGGATGGAGTTTAAGACTAGGGAGGTTATGCTGCAATGGTATAAGGTGTTAGTGAGGCCACACCTGGAGTATTGTGTTCAGTTTTGGTCTCCTTACCTGAGAAAGGACGTACTGGTGCTGGAGGGTGTGCAGAGGAGATTCACGAGGTTAATCCCAGAGCTGAGGAGGGGGGGTTGGATTACGAGGAGGTGGAGTAGACTGGGACTGTACTCGTTGGAATTTAGAAGGATGAGGGGGGATCTTATAGAAACATATAAAATTATGAAGGGAATAGATAGGATAGATGCGGACAGGTTGTTTCCACTGGCAGGTGAAAGCAGAACTAGGGGACATAGCCTCAAAATAAGGGGAAGGAGATTTAGGACTGAGTTTAGGAGGAACTTCTTCACCCAAAGGGTTGTGAATCTATGGAATTCCTTGCCCAGTGAAGCAGTTGAGGCTCCTTCATTACATGTTTTTAACGTAAAGATAGATAGTTTTTTGAAGAACAAAGGGATTAAGGGTTATGATGTTCGGGCCGGAAAGTGGAGCCGAGTCCACAAAAGATCAGCCATGATCTTATCGAATGGCGGAGCAGGCTCGAGGGGCCAGATGGCCTACTCCTGCTCCTAATTCTTATGTTCTTTATGTCAGTTCAGATTACATCCGAGGCCCATTCAAGGGGACCACTATATATTACCTTTAGTTTATGCCATTCCACTTTGGTATTAATTCAAATAAATGAGATAATGTAGGAAGAGATTTTTTTCTGCAACACATTTTAGATATTAACCGAGAGGGGAAGGGGGATTCCAGCAGACAGGTAGTTAAATTTGAAAAGCCAGTGTTACAAAGAAAGTAAAGAAATGTAAAAAAACACATGAAAATAATTTGTAAGATTGTTTTGAAGCCACAAGCAAATTTATGAATATATGAAGAGCAGCTAGCTAAAGCAGAATGTGACCATGTTAAAGTCAGATGGAGGTGTGACAACACTGAACATTAAGGAAATTGCAGACTTCTCAAATGACTTAGTAATTTGTATCGGTTTTGACAGTGGGAAAAGAACAAAATGCCAATGCTATTAACGCATGTGAAAATCAGTCAGAGAGGAATTTATAATGTATATTTACGCAGCACCTTTAAAGTATTAAATGTTCCTCACACTTCACAGGAGCAGTACTAAACAAGTCACACGAGTAGATTATCAGGACAACGTCACAGAGATAGAAATAGACAGGCTTACTAATATCACAAATATCTAGTCCAAAGCCCATCTCAGGGCCAAATGTGACCATTCCCTTAAGGTTGTGAATTGATTGGTTTCATCAAGACAAAAAAGGAGGGAGGGGGCAAGTTTGACGTTGACCAAAAACAATGGCTTCAGTCTTCAGTATTTAATTGTAGGGCATTTCTGCTCATTTGGTACTGGATATCAAATAAGCAGTCCGATAGGGACAGCATGGTGGCACTGTGGTTAGCATTGCTGCCTCACAGCTCCAGGGTCCCGCGTTCAATTCTAGCTTCGGGTAACTGTGTGTGGAGTTTGCACTTTTCTCCCCGAGTGTCTGCATGGGTTTCCTCCGAGTGCTCTGGTTTCAACCCACAGTCCAGGTAGGTGGATTGGCCATGTTAAATTGCCCCCTAGTGTCTTAACAGGTTAGTCGGAGATAGGGTGGAGGCATGGGCTTAAGTAGGGTGCTCTCTCCAGGGGTCAGGCAGACTTGATGAGCTGAATAGCCTCCTTCTGCACTGTAAATTTGATTCTATGATAATTTAGCAACAATAGGAGGAGGAGTTGAGAGGTAGACATGGGCAAAACGGACTGTGGATTTAATACAAGTTAAAAAAAGCAAGAACTAATAAGGGACTGAAGACAGCCAAGTCTGCAGGACCAGATGGTTTCTACTGCAGGGCGTTTAAAAAAAAAAAAATAGGAAATCACAAGTCATAATCTTCGAAAGTTTTCTATATTCAGGAGTTGAAAATGGAAAATCACATGTCACTATTATTTAAGGAAGGAGAAAAATAAATCTCGTCAGCTTATCATTTGAAATTCAGAGTTCCTGAGCACTTGGTAAAGTAGGAACTGATCAAAACGAGTCAGCATGTGAAGGAGAGGTAATAGCTGCACAATCTAGTTGATTTATTTAAGAAAGAAAAAAAAGTACCAGAAAAAATGTGGCTAGGGAAAGTATAATCATGGTCTATATAGACTTTTCTGAACAAAAGATATTCGCAGACATGAAAGTAAGTGGATGGAAATTGGAGCAGTCCTGGAGACAAGAGTTGGCAATTGGCTGGGAGGAAGATAGTATTTTGATTGGAGGGAGTGTCCCCAAAATCTGTACCAGAACCAGATTTTTCCACCAAACATATAATGGCATGTGAAGGAACAGGCAGTTACCTATTCACATTTGTAAGTGACACCGGTTAGGAGACATAGCAATTGTGAAGAAATTATAAAGCCACAAATTAAATGATGGGCAAAATTGTAGCCGATCAAGTTCAATGTAGGAAAATAGATCATCCACATTTGCTGACATTTATAAATCGAGAGACCAGTATCTTATTGGGACTATTAGTCATCAACTAGAAGAATTACGCCACAAAATTTCGTGTTTTAAACTTTTTTTTTTTTAAAGCTGTACAAGAGCTAAACAAAGTGCTTTTAATTTAACTGTTTTTTTAAACCACATTTTACTTGGATTACTGGTGAGCTCATCAGCAACAAAGGAGGACAGAAACATAATCTCCGATTGGTGGAGCAGCAAACACCAGTGGCTGTGAATGTGCTGAGGACTGTAGGGCCAGAGGAGGGTGAAGTCGCAGTGTGCGTGAGCAGAGCGTGTCTGCATGTCTGCTGTATGCACGTTTCTCTCACAGTCTCACCAATGCATAGACAGACCCCCTCACTGGGTGTGGGTATGGAGGTCCACAAAACTGGGAATGAGGCTGGCCCTCACACACTCACGCTCTCGTCATTTATTTTAATTTAACCGTTTATTGTTGTGACATTGCTTTATTTTTGCTCAGCAATTGGGTTTTTCTCAATAACACATCTGTCCAAAATTTGCTCATCAGCCCCTTCAGTGTGAACAAATTTGTGCTGCCTCCACCACCACTTCCCCCGAATGGAAAAGGTTGGATATGCATGCTCTACAGGGCTCTTTCGCTTCCCTGGGCCCAAATCAAGGTGTGCCACAGCATTCAGAAATTCACTGATTCTCCTCGGTGCTCCTGCTATTGTCTGAAGTATGGGATTTCTTGCGGCCTTTCCACTGGCAACTAGCTAGGCAAACGCATCACCATTGTGGACTTCTCAGCTCATGCATGGGCCTCTCTCCCTTCCTGCTTCCAAATGAGAAAACACCCTGGGGTTTCTTACAGCCCTCTGCCACTGGACTACAGCTCCTGACAGGTTCTCTTTTGTTCTTCTCAAGGCTGCTTCCAGGCGGACTTCAAATCCCTCTTTTGATAAAACTAAAAAAAAAAGCTATCCCCACAGTAACATGGCACATCTGGGACATCAAGACACAGATTTGATCTTTTATATCCAATTCCCAAACTTCCCTATTGTTCTTGGAATCCACAGAAATAATTTATTCAGACAACTGTAGAGATCCCACTCCAACAAGAAAATTAGGTCACCATTCTTTGTTATTTACTCACTTTGAACTCTGACCTTAAGTAAACATAGACTGTGCTTGGCAGTTGTGCTGGGCAATTACTGATTTGTTTACCAGCTGCTCAACCAGAGAGATATACATGTATGAGGTGGTAATGAAATATTGGCTCCCCTCACCCCCCAGGGATTGAGCAAACGTGAGCATGTTGTTTCAACCTAATAGAGCCTTGGTCTGAAATTATTCAGAGTGCTGCGCCCATTTCAAGGGGCTTTAGAGAAGAACTTTCACCAGAATGGTAGCTAAGACAAAGTTATGAGGACAGTTTGCATGAACTTGGTTTGTATCCTTGAGTACAGATGATCAAATGGAGATGTATAAAAAATTGAACAAGGTAGTCAGGGAACTTATTTCCTCTAGTATGGAAATCCAGAATATGATGAATAGCTTAAAGATGACAGCTGGGCAATGAAGACCCATGGAGCCACATCCCACGCAGGACTGGGGCAAAAGAGAAAATACATGGTTAATAACAAGTAAACACAGCATTCTCCGATTAGCAAAATGCAACATCTAGTATGGCACTGAGCTTCACTCATCAGGGAATTTCCAGATCTGATCATTTTCTAACAGGGATAGTAGCACTAAAATTGATTTTAAGAAAATCTGAAGATTAATCTGCAGGTCCCCATTTGCAATTGCTATCCCTGCCAAAAGTAATAGAACTTTTAGTCATCCCAAGTCAAATAGCCTATTTATACTAGTGTCTTGTTCCTCTCTCCACAAATGTTGCCAGACCCGAGTTCTTCCAGCATTTTCTGTTTTTATTTATACTCATTGTCCAATTAGATATCAATGGGATGATTACACAAGTGCATCACAGGAAATGGCAACACTGAACCAATCACAAGGCAGCAACTTGAGAAAATGAATACAATTGGAAATAGTGGAAGAACAGATATAAGAGGGAGGCGCCATATTTGGAGTAATGTGTGCAGTCTGGGTCTTCACAGCCATATGGGAATGAGTGGATTGTCCTATGGGGAGAGATCAGTAAACTAGGTTTATATTTGCTTGGGTTAAGATAAGAGTTGATCTCATATGAAACATAAGACTGCTAAGGGGCTTGACAGGGTAGATGCTGGACAGATGTTTCCCCTGGCTGGGGTGTCTAGAACACAGACCCACAGTCTCAGAATAAGAGGTTGCAAAGAAAATGTAAACAAGAGAGGCAAAAGGTTACAGACGGAATTGAATTCAGTGTTGAGTTCAGAAGGCTGTGAAGTGCCCAGAAGAGGAGATGTTTCATCTCAAGCTTACATTGAGCTCCAGGTGAAACATTGAGCTCCAGGTGAAACACGAAGAGGATGAGAAGGGGCAGGTCAGTGTGAAACCAAGGTGCAGCAAATACCAAAATACAGCACTACAGCTTAAGCATAAACCTCATGGGCGTGGGGGGGGGGAATGGTTATAAACTATTGTTCTTTGGTTACATAATATCATGCATTAAATGTTGTTCTGCTCCCCGTTCCCTTTTCAATCCTCACCACAGACGCTGGTTAATCGGCTGAGGGTTTCCAGTATTTTCATTATCCCACCCAGTTATTGCCTGTCTACTGCAGCAAACCTGTCATTTTATCATCACTTGAAGTGACTCATTACATTGCGATTTAATTAAGGCACTGCACCACCATTGAAATAATTTTTACTTTCCTATTAAAAAATTGGAAGCCTGATCATAATTTTCATAAGTGGTTTATAGTGATATCACTTAAAAATCAATCCAGATGAATTCTAGGCTGCAGTGATAACTTCACAATCCAAAATTAGCACTACTACAAGTTTGATTTCCCTCAGCATTTCTGACAATTGTAAAAACCCATTCCCAAATATGCCTTGGGTGAAGGAAATGTCCAAATCATTAACTTAGTCAACACACTGCTTCAGATATTTTCCATTGTACAACCACATATCTTGCTTCTCTTAAGCAATTACAATTAAGCATTTTAATAACAAAATTGTCAAACAGCTTTAAATAAATAGTGCATTATTAATTTCTATCGCTAATTTTCTGGAATAAAAAGAACTCAATTCACTAACTGGTAACGATACTAGAACAAGTTAGTCTTAAATTACTAAACATAGCTTTGCCAGAATTAATCTATTGTCAGGTTTGAATTATAAAAACTGGGGGTAAAATTCTGTCTGTCTGTACTCCATTACAAAAATCAGCAACTCTTTCCCATGTTTCCTGGGTGAAAATATCATCCAAATCATTGCTAAACAGCCAATATTCATTATGAAGACCACACATTTCCACTACCCAAACAAATGGCAAACATTTTAACTTCACATTTAAAATTTGAAACTCCCATGTTTTGTTTAAAGTTTCTTATCCCGCTTCAGTTACGCAGTTACATCACCAAGTAACCAAACAGATTTATTCTTTATACGGTAAAATGCACGATTGAACAATGTGCAAAGTAGATTTGATTTGAGGTTGTGCGTTTATTCGCATTAGGACAAGCTTATAAAACAAAATGTGGAAGGCAAGGAAGAGGGAGAAAAAAGAATGCGGGTTCCCAAGAATGCGATCATTCCGAATTCCTTTGTGCCATGATCTTCATCAGTTGAACATTATGCAAGTGTTCCCACAAACAAGTCCCGAGGACAGCTTGCAGGGTAACTAACACCCCTCCAGGTTTGCTTTTATGCACTGTATGAGCCAGTTAATAAATGAAGTAATATAAAATATTGCATTGATATACAATGAAACCTTCAGCATGCCAACTTGGAAATTTGTGGGAAAGACATCAGAATTTGACTTCATGGCATATCTCGGCCGGGGGATTCTCTGATCCCGCGCTGGGTCGGAGAACTGGAGGGGGGGGGGGGGGGGGGGGGGGGGGGAAAAAGAGTGCGCCGTTCCGACGCCAGGCAGCCGATTATCCGGCGACCGGAGAATCGGTGCCAAATGCGCCCGCAGGGTCACCACCGCGCTGGTCGCAGCCGTTGAAAGCGACTCCCCCAGCGATTCTCCACGCCTTGACGGGTCGAGTGCCCGCCGAGTTCAGCTGAGTCCCGCTGCCGTGGGTTACGCATGGCCCTACCCGGCGGGACCTCGGGAGTTCTGGCTGCAGGGGCCGTCCTGGTGAGAGGGCATGGGGGTCCCGACTCCAGAGGGGGCCTCCACGATGGCCAGGCCCATGATCGGCGCCTACCAATCGGCAGGCGGGCTAATTCCAGGGGGCCTGTGTTCCTCCTCACCAGGCCCCTGTAGGGCTCCGCCATATGGTCCAGGGCCAGCATGCCGATGCAGCAGACAGCACTTCGGCGCCATACTAGCCCCCGAGGAAGGGATGAATGCCTGGGCCTGGAGGCCCGTTGATGCCGGAGTTGCTCACGCCGGTTTTGATGCCAGGTCAACACTTAGCCGGGATTTCGGAGAATCCCTACACTCCTCTTGTTTCTTCATGGTTGTCAGATTTGCCTTTCAAGTGCCACTCGTTTCATTGTTCAGGCATACCATAAATATTAGCAGTTGTTCATCAGATAATGTATTTACACAAATGGTAACAATACTGATAATTTCAATAGCCTGAGGTGTTTGGCAAACAAATTTAATTTGTCTAGATTTTGAGTACAAGGAGCCTCAATAACGGAAGCATTTCTTCCCATCGCAAAACTAAGCTGCTCTTATCTTCAGACAGTTTTTATCTGCTACACGCCCATGCAAAATGCAGAATTCTTTGACAGCAAATATACTGTTTACCCTAAAATTTCATACACAAGTATATAAAAGCTTGAAGCTAGAACTCTTTCTGTAACGTGCACTGCCCCATGTACAATTAATACTACACAAACAGTTTTACCACATTACGGGTTTAACACATTTCATTTATCATAATTGTATTCCATGACATATACACCCCACCCCCAGCTCGCACATTAGGATGACTAACTGGAGGTCATGGACCACAAAATGTAAAAAAACGGTCACAATAAAATTTATAGTTCATGATTATGAAGCAGATTTCACACACCGATCTGTAGATTGCTTTACACCTAATTTACTGCACATCATATATGACAATGCCTTTATGCTCGAGATCAAAGGCAAAAATCAATCAGACACAGATATTTTGCACAGGTTCAATGGTTTCAGACTTGGATTTCAGCGATCATACCCTATTCTAGTGCTAGCAGCCTCTGCATTTCTTTTTCTTCTTTCCCAGGTTTATTGTACATGTCCAATAGAACGATTATTTGAAAGTTCACATATTTCTGCATCCCCATTCATTATTAAAGCATACTTTAACAGTTAAAATGCTCAAGACAGTTGTTCTAAATTATACAATTGGAGGGATTACTGAATCACAAGAGTGGATATTTTATACATGAACATTTAGCATATGTTGCTAAAATGTTAAGACATATCAAAGCATACTACTGGAAAATATCTTGCTTCCCTGCCTGTGATTAAGTTTGACACTTGAAGCTTTTAACTTTGAGGGTAATGTCTCCCCAGTATGACTTTAATATTTAATCATATGCTGGCTGCAATGTGAATTTGCAAAAATCAATTCCCTGGCCAACCAAAAGTTCGCCAGACTTTCCGTAGCAGTGATTTAATAGCAAAAGTTAACAGTCCAGAATGTCGTTCAACCAAATAATAAGTTTGTGAAAAAGGAATATTTCTACCTCTGGTCAAGTGAAAAGCAAGGCACTGCTTATATCAGGAGAGAAATTATCTGCAATCATGCAATTTTGTTATGCAAATTACTACTTTGCAAGGGATTTTAATCTTAATAATGACCATGAAATAGATGTGATATACGGTTGTAATGTTCAGACAAAATATTCCCTCTCACCCTGCAAACTGTCTCTGCTTCATAATATTTATTTGCCAGTTCCCTGGTTTCTTACAATGGATTCCACTGCTACTCAAAAAAAAACTTAGCGAAAAGGATTCTACAACTTTGCTGGTACATGGCTCAGAGTCCTTCATCCATGCCAGAGCAAGTGAGGACCTGGAAAATTTATCTTTGGAGAAATTAGCATATATTTAATAATGATACAAATAAGTTAACATTTCATACACGAGATTATAAGAATTAACATGCTTGGAATTCAAGTCAATAGCATGGATAGGAAATAGACAGGAGAGCTTTAGGCTAAAATGATCATTCTTAAATTGATCGGAAGTGACAAATGGTGCTCCCAGAAAGTCACTTGTACCTCAGCATTTTACCCATACAAATGGGAATAGCAAGGAAAATATCAAAGTCTGTAGCTTTATGAATACATATTTCCAAGAACTATTTTGCTTTTAAAAAGTAGAACGTCATCACATTATTTGGGAACGGGCCTTGGATTTCTTTTTTTTTATTATTTTTTTTTCAATCAGAAAGTTACATGTTCACTTTGGACTGTGAGAAAACTGCCTTTATCCAAAAGTGACATGACCTCAGCGAAAAGACCAACAAGGCATCCAAGGAGTTTCCTTAAACTTTAATTGCCGAGAGAGAAAAGTTATAATAATCTTTATTATTGTCACAAGTAGGCTTACATTAACACTGCAATGAAGTTACTAAGAAAACTCCCGAGTTGCCGCACTCCAGCGCCTGTTCGGGTACACAGAGAATTCAGAATGTCTAAATTACCTAACAGCACGTCATTTGGGACCTGTTGGAGTTTTCCTATTGGCCAGTAGGTGTTTTGCCTCTTATACACCAACCTCTGCAGAGATCTTCTTTGCTTCGTCCTTTTTGTTGTCACATGTGCCCAATATTGTGTTGGGATTTAAAAGGGGTTATATATACACACAATTCCATTTCCAGGTTACAAATTGTACGCTAACCATTTTTTTCAAACTTGTTTTTTCTTAAGTTTTGCCTCCTTATAAAGCAATTACTGAGTTTATTGAAAGGCTGGTTAAATTAGCTTTTATTCAGTCTAACGGTGTAAATAAACAATTGATGATTTTGATGAGCGAATTAAACATTTAGACTAAAGGTGCATCCTGTAGAGTAGTGTGCTCGAGAAACTGTGTACTGCTCCCAGTCATAACAATTGGTACTGAAGGAGGATATATGTTTATTGTAAGAGCAGCTGGATCGCTGTTCGGGAAAAGAACAGAAACCATCACCTCAGATTTAGAATTCTGTTTAGGACAATTTTGAGTTATAGGTTCAACATTATGCATCCTATTTTAGAAATAATATACTAGCCATGCAATGAGGACTGGGATAATTCATTAAGATTGCATCCAGATGAAGCCACTTAAACTCTCAAACCAAGCTAACTAATGAGCTGAGACTCAAGGGGAGAATGTTGACTTGGGCACCAAAATAACTCTGTGCTCTCCCTTGAAAAGGCTCCAAAGTATTCTCCTTTGAAAGGACTCCAAGGTCTTCCCTATTCTCCTGTACTGGCCAAGTTTATCATCCAAGACATAACATTTTCACCAATGCACCAATGCAGCACTCCTTCAGTACTGCTCTGAAGCAGCTTTCCACATTGGTTGCTCAGGCAGCAATGCAGGGCTTCAAGCCAACAACCTTTTGGCTTGATCAGCATACAGAAAAAAAAACAAGGGGCTAGAGGTTGGTATAACTTACAGGTAATCATTGCTGTGGTATTACACAGTTCTGCAGGACACTAGTCATAGTCACTGGACTGAATGCTTATCCTGGAATCAACGTCCATTAGAGACCAGGGTGTGGAATCTACCAGTTGACACAAAGCAGCCATACTGAACAATCCCTGCACCAGAATTAGCGTCCTCCTTCCTTAGCTAAGGTTTTAGGGCAAGCTGCTCCCGTCTCCATGGGCAGCTCTTCAGATGGAAGCATTCCATTTCAGGTCTCACGTTCTAGGGTGGGGACAGAGCCAACAGTGGGACAAGGGGGATTGTGGTTTGCACAGGCAGTGGAAGTACTGCAGAGCTAGCAATGAAACTCCTGCACTTCCATCACTCTAAACATTTAGATAAAAGTTTTTAAACTTATTTTTACTGTGGCTGTTGCTGGTGAGGCTGCATGTTCACGCCAAAACAGAGGAGTACAGCACATCCGAGATCAGCTCTACTCAAGGGGTTATGTTGAAAGTGGCAGGACAGGTTGAGAAACTGGTTATAAAAGATATGTCCATATATAGAAATGAAAAATGAAAATCGCTTATTGTCACGAATAGGCTTCAAATGAAGTTACTGTGAAAAGCCCCGAGCCGCCACATTCCGGAGCCTGTTCGGGGAGGCGGGTACGGGAATTGAACCGTGCTGCTGGCCTGCCTGGGTCTGCTTTAAAAGCCAGCTCTTTAGCCCTGTGTGCTAAACCAGTCCCTTATGAGAAAGCCATAAGAAAGCTTATGGGTTCGGAGGACACGCAAACCGAGGAGCTGAAGCAAAAGTGGGAGGAGCAGCTGGGGGAGAGATAGAGGAGGGCCTCTGGGTAGACGTGTTAGGAAGGGTCAATACTACCGCAATGTGCCAGGCTCAGCCTTATCCAATTTAAGGTTGTTCACCAGGCTCACATGACAGTGGCCCGGATGAGCAGATTCTTTGGGGTGGAGGATAGATGTGCGAAGTGTGCGGGGGGGGGGGCCAGCGAATCATGCCCATATGTTCTGGGCATGTCCAAAACGGAGGGAATTATGGCAGGGGTTTGCTGACGCCATGTCCACAGTATTAAATATGAGGGTGGCAATAAGTCCGGAGGTGGCGATTTTTGGGGTATCGCAGGACCCAGGAATCCTGGAGGAGGAGGAGGCTGATGTTCTGGCCTTTCCTTCCCTGGTAGCCCGGAAGCGTATATGGCTGGCGTGGAGGGACTCAAAGCCCCCAAAAATCGGAGACCTGGCTTTCAGACATGGCTGGCTTCCTCTGCCTGGAGAAAATGAAGTTCGCCTTGAGAGGGTCTCTGCTGGGGTTCGCCCAGAGGTGGCAACCATTCGTCGACTTCCTCGCAGAGAACTACAGAAAGGGGGGGGGGGGGGGGGGAGGTTAGCGTAGGTTAGGGGGGGTAAGTAATGGCAAGGCTTGTGGGAGAGGGAGGTGGAATTTGCACTATGTTTATATTTTTCTTGTTATGTATATTGTTGATTTTGCTGTTGTTGAAATCTCAAAGAAATACCTCAATAAAACGTTTAAAAAAAAATAAAAGACATGCCGTGCACACTGCATAAAATTCAAGTTTGAAGACTGAAGTTTTCGCCAAAAAGTAGGGCATTAACTTTTACACAATAATATTTGAGGGGTTGAACGCCATTCTCTTGCTATCGCAGAGCTGCCAGGTCGGAGATGTTTCCAGCTAAACCCATCCCAAAAGCAGTATAAATGTATTTTTAAAATTTTTTATTTATAAATAATGACGACATAATCTCTGTACGTCAAATTCAAAAGCAAAAGCCATATACTGATGTATACCAGTTCATTCTTTATGGTACAGAGAATATTACTGCTTAGCAGCAGAGCAAGCCCTAATAGGATACATAAATCACCCTCCTCGCCTTCAGAACCAATGTCTTCTAATCTGCTTCTTGAATGCCATGATATGGACCAATATCTTCTTCAGCAATCACATTGTCATCAGCTATCTTTCTACAAATACTAACTGTGCCATCAAGTGAATTGGCTAATCCTACAAGTGCTTTAATGACAATTGCCCTTCTAATTTCATCTCTGGCATCTACAGGACTGGTAACATCAAGAGTCCATATGCTGCCTCCCTTGGTTAATGCCTTCCTTCCTCCAACCATCCAGCATTTCACTTTTTTCCCAGGTTATTCCTGAAGGGCATGTTTAAAGATAGGCAATGGTTGAACTAGGCTGGTTAGACCACCCAGAAATCACTGCAATATCATGGTTTTGTGGTCCAACTACAGCAGCACCATTAAAGGTGTGATCTGTACATGTCCCAGGTGAGGAGACTCTTTCTTTGCATCATCTTCTTGTTCAAGAACTCCAAAAACTTTCCTCAGCCACATTTTCAACCACCTTCATCCATCTAACTTTTAATTGGGAATATGGATTACTCCTTTTGGGAATTACTGTTTTGGGGAGGGTTTTTCCTCACTGATATCATCATTGGTTTAAGCTTTGCCCCATCAGCCATGCCCAACAGCACAAAGGTGATTCCATTCTTTTCATGGCCAGTTGTCTTAACCAACACCGTTCAGTTTTGACTGGTTGCGATGCCATGGGAATCACACCCACACTCCCAACACAGGCTGATCTGTATCCATCCTTCTGCTGATGCTTCATTGTAAACTGCTGAAATGTGTTAAGGGGGTTGTCAAGTTCAGTTCAAAATTGTTCCTTTTCATAAACCTGATACAACATCCAGGGCTGCCTTTGAAATCTGGAATGCCCAATTTTCTTGTTTGTTTCCGAGCAAAGATTCAGAACTTGAGAAACAGATTCCATTCTGGCAATTTTCATTGGCATATTTTGCAACTAGTTTTCCAGCTGTGTGTTTTCATGGTAGGTTTTCCCTCAGTTGGCGCATTTATTCTTGAGCATCTGCCCAAGTTGTGTGGAGAGCCGTCTTTCATCTCGAACAGCCTTCTCCGATATCTTGTGGATTCTCTGGCTGTGGCACAACTATTTTGTCTGCTCTACAAAAACTCTAAGTTGAACTGGGCTTTGTATCTACCTTCCTTCTTGACACAATATTGCCATACAACAGGGCAGGATTGGTGGGAATGTAACAAACACCAGTGAGTTGATAGCCTTTATGTCACATGTTGATGCACACAAATACTAGCAAAATAGCTGCCGTTGATGCGGTGCTATAATTCTATCAAGTAGGTTTAAATTAGGGTAGGTTTAACTTCAATGGCAAGTGGATTTTAAATATTTTGGCTCAAGGCCAGGGGTCGACGTTTACAAGGATGTACATACAGTATGTGATCCCTCACTTTTTAAAATTGAGGCATGGAGCATAAAAGGAAAGAGGTTATTGTAAACTTTTAGAAATCACTGGTTCAGCCACAACTGGAATATTACATTCATTTCTGAGGGCAATACTTTAGGAAGGATGTAAAGGCATGGGGGAAGGCACAGGAAAAGGGACTTCATTTACAAGGACAGATTGCAGAAGCTGTGGCTATTTTCCTTAGAAAACAGAAGGTTGACATTTGATGGAGGAGGTTTGAGAGGTCCAGACATAGTAGACAGGGAGAAGTTTCTCCTATTGGTGGAATGGTTGTGAACCAGAGTATTCTGATTGAATGTAATTGGCAAAGGAACCAGAAGTGACAGGAAGAAAAACGTATTTTATTACACAGTGGGTTAGGACATGGCATGCACTGCCTGTGTGGTGGAGGCAGACACAAACATTGCAAGGCTGTGGGGGGAAAAAGGCAGGGGAATTGAACTAGCCGAGTTACACTTGCAGAGAGCCAGCAGGGACACGTGTGATAAAGGCCGCCTTCTCCACTGCAAATATTTTATGATGGTTGCCATGGAATCCATTAGGAACCAACCACATAGGCAGAATGAAGTTTGAGGTTCTGTTGAGAGCATTGGAGGAGCCAGGTTCAAATTAGAATGCAGATCCTCACAAGTAATGATCTTTGAATTGTAGCCCGAACCAGAGGAAAATTGGCATGGGGCAAGCAGATTAAAGTTAAGTTGATGGCTGGAAGTAGTGTAGGACATGGATGGAGCTTTTCATTCATGGGGTTCTGGCACCAGGGAGCTGTTCTGTTGTAACAGGCTCCCCTCAAAATAGACGGAGACCAATGTCCTGATAAGGTAAATAATTAAAGCTTTAATAAGGAGGCGACAGAAGAAAGAGAACTCAGAAATGAGCAACATTAAATCAATAAGAGGAATTACAAGGTTTCCATGCTGAGTAATGATTTGGATTTTAAAAAATAAACAGAGTGCGCAAGTCAGGAAGGGTCAAAAAGCGTAACGGTAACGGAGGCATGAGCAACTAGGGTTACAAGAAAAATCATGAAAGCTAAAAGCACAATATTTAAAAATGTTAAGCATTCACAATGAAATCGATTAATTAAAAGTACAGGCAATTAATGGTTGGATCTAATAGCTGCTACGGAGACCTGGTTTTGAAGTGACCACGGTTGGGAATTCAATATTCCAGGATACAAAAAGAGTCGAGAAAAATGGTATAAGGAGGGGTTACTCTGATAAAGGATGGGTTAAAGACAGTAGAAAGAAAGGATCTTACCTTAGAAAGATACAGGATCATTTTGGGTGAAGCGAAGAAATAAGAGATGGAAATCACTGGGAGCGGGGAAGAAAGAGTAGTTTATAAGCCCCTAGAAGTAGTTTAGTATGGACAGAGAACCAATCAGGGCAATTAATGGTACATACAATGAGAGCAATACAGTTATCGGTAACATTAATCTTCATTTAGCGTAGTAGTAAGTAGTATAGAGGATGAATTTATGGAATTTGTTCAGAATAGTTTTCAAGATCAGATACATCCAGTATAAAAGGAACTCTGGGGAAGAGTGATCACAATAAGGTTGTGATATGTCCAAAATTAGGATCTTAAACCTGAACAAGGTAAACAATGTAGGTATGAAGGGCCAAGATTGGGAAACTAGATTTCAAAATATTATAGTAGGTAAGGATTGGGAAACATGAGAAACATTTGGAAAATTGATTCTTATTTTGAAAAAAAGTGTGCATGCCTTTCATAAAAAGGTCCCTCCAGGAAAGGTGAACCAACTGTAGCTCACATGCATTTATGAGATTTGAACATAAAATTGAAGGCCGACATTTTTAATGCCACCAAAAATAGTAAGCCTGAGGATTAGGGCCATTTTAAAATTCCACCAAGGATGAAGTAATAAAGAAAAGGAAATAGGATACAACAGTAAACTGGAGAGAGACTTAAAAACACATCAAAATTTCAACAGGCTATGTAAAAAGATTACTAGGGAACATGGGTCCATGGTAGCACAGTGGTTAGCACTTCATAGTGCCAGGGTCCCAGATTAGATTCCCGACTTGGATCACTGTCACGTACGCTCTACCCGTGTCTGCGTGGGTTCCCTCCGGGTGCTCCGGTTTCCTCCCACAAGTCCTGAAAGGGGTGCTGTTAGGTGAATTGGACATTGCGAATTCTCCCTCCGTGTACACGAACAGGCACCGGAGTGTGGCGACTAGGAGATTTTCACAGTAACTTCATTGCAGTGTTAATGTGACAGTCATAAAGATTATTATTAGAGACAAAGGCAGGAGAAAATACAAATGGGAAATAAGGAAATGGCAGACACTTAAAACAAATACAATGTCTTTGTCAATTCTGACAACAGCTTATATCATGACTTTAACATAATGAAATGTCTCCAAGCACTTCACGTGAGCATTATAAAACAAAATATTACACCAAGCCACATAAGGT
The DNA here is from genome assembly GCF_902713615.1 of Scyliorhinus canicula. Classification (NCBI taxonomy): domain Eukaryota; kingdom Metazoa; phylum Chordata; class Chondrichthyes; order Carcharhiniformes; family Scyliorhinidae; genus Scyliorhinus; species Scyliorhinus canicula. Next base: position 31,733,150 of record NC_052156.1, read on the forward strand.
CATATCACAAACATGGTCAGCGAGATAGTTTAAGAACTGACTTAAAAGGGCACGGTAGAGGGCAAGGTAGAGTGGCAGAGAGGAATAGGAACTTGGGGCCTAGATAGCCAACAGGATGCTGCTCTGAAGCTAAAAGATGTCCTGCCTATCACACAAATGAATAATGTAGTATATGAATTTAGGTTCTGGTATGATGCCACTATATAAGCGGTACGTCCAAGTGACTGGCGGTTTGCATCAAATAAGATGCCTGCCAACTGTTCACAACAGAAAAGTACTGGCCATTCCCAATAAGGCTGTGCTTGCAAACTCAAAACATAATGGCTAAAATAATATGATTCCACTATTGAAAAGCGCAATAAGGATTGTTTAGCAAGTGCAAAGAATTATACTGAAAACCAATTCAAGATTAGTCAGGTTCAGTGTGGCTCTCTTACACATGTTAGAAGATACATACACACAGGACCATGGTCTTTGACAACAGAAAGAATATGCCCACTCATTGCACATTTTCCAACTAAACAGAATCCTAGAAAGGCAGCCATTCACTAGTTCATTCCCCATGGTAATCCTTTGACCAGAGTGGACCTGTCAAGTTTGAATTTAAACAAAAGCTTGAAAGTTAATGGTTCCTCAGTGCATTCTCTATGGCAGCACATCTACTGGAGTCCAGTTGCCAACCAGTCAACACTCTTCTTATGCAGTGTCAAATTGTTGTTCCCTTTACAACTGGTATTCTTGCGTACCTCTCCTGATGAGCGCAAGACGATAAACTTTGACAGCAGGTCTTTTTTTCAAGCAATAATCAAGTTCTGCACTTCCAAACGACTAATTACCAGAAGATGAAGGAACTGAAGCTAACCATAACCCTATGAGTCCCTTGGAACCAATTGTCTACATTTAAGACTTTTTAAAGATGAGGTGGCTACAAAAATAGTGGATGCATTCCTTTTCATCTTCTAGTACTTGCTAGATTCTAAAAATGCGCCCCATAGATTAATAATAACCATTATTATTTTCACGAGTAGGCTTACATTAACACTGCAATGAAGTTACTGTGAAAATTCCCTAATTGCCACACTCCGGTGCCTGTTCGGCTACACACAGAGGGAGAATTCAGAATGTCCAATTCACCTTTTGGGACTTGTGGGAGGAAACCGAAGCAAACTCACGCAGGCATGGAGAGAACGTGCAGACTCACCAAAGCAGGAATCGAACCCGGGACCCTGGTGCTGTGAAGCAACAGTGCTAACCACAAGGCAGCAAATACAACGTTGCCTTTCAAGAAAGGAAGGGGAGAGAAAAAAAAGGACTAGGGAAAATGCAAGAATCTGTCTGGGATATGAAAATAGGTGTCTTAAAATTTTGATGGGTAAAGTAAATGTATTTTACTTTAATATTTGTAAAATACTTTGTATTTCTTTAATATTTTGTAAATTTTAATGCAAAACAGGTACAGTACAGAAGAATCATTGCAAATATAAAAACGATAAGGCAGGTGGTCAGATTTTATGAGCTAATGCTTCCTGTTTAAATATCAGATCAATAAGAAAAAACATTTCAGGGGAGTGACAGGATAACCATATAAACAAGATCCGATAACATCTCGGACCACATACCTTTATGTATTACGAGATCAAGGTTTACAATATGGCTCAAGGGAAATCTAACAGGCGTAGGTCAGACAAGACAGAGCCTATTTTGAGGCAGTGTTCCCACGCTTTACAGAACGCATCAGACTTAGAACGGTTCACAGATGTCAAGAATTCTACTGGAATACATTCAATGACCAATTTATGCCAGTTTTGAATTGAAGGATACTTGTCACTGACTCTGGAGCAGAGGATTTTTTTTATGAGCTTCAAAAGTCAGGATTAATGAGTGATTCTCCTATCTGCAAGGCCCAGCATTAGGAATCAAGGATTAAGTTCGAACGTCCTGTCAAATTTTCTCCAAGGCTCCCTAACTACACCAGACCAATAGGATGGAATTTTAACACGGGTCCATACACAGTGTACATCACCACATTTGAGTACCAGGGACTTCGCACATCGGGGATACAGGAGGTTCAAACTAGTGTCTCAGTTGCGTAATAATCTAGTAAACTTTATTGTGTCACAAGTAGGCTTACATCAACACTTCAATGACGTTAGTGAGAAAATCCCCTAGTCACCACACTCCAGCGCCTGGGATACACGGAGGAAAAATTTAGAACGTCCAATTCACCTAACAAGCACGTCTTTCGGGATTTGTGGAAGGAAACAGGAGCACCCGGAGAAAACCCACGCAGACACTGGGAGAACAGACAGTGACCAAAGTGGGAATCGAACCTGGGTCCCTGGCACTGTGAAGCAACAGTACAAAGCACTGTGCTAATATGTGCCACACATACAAATAATGCAGTTTCTTTGGCATAGAAACATAGAAAAATAGGAGTGGCCATTCAGCCCTTCGATCATGCTGCATCATTCTTTCTGATCATCCAACTCAGCAATCTGTTCCTGTTTTCCACTCATATCTTTTGATCCTTTTAACCCCAAGAACTATATCCAACTCCTTGAAAACAGACAATATTTTGGGCTCAACTCTTCCTGTGGTAGCGAATTCCACAGGTTTATCATTCTCTGGGTGAAGAAGTCTCTCCCCATCTCGGTCCTAAATGCTTTAACACTGTATCCTTAGACCCCTGGTTCTGGATGTCCCCAGCATTCGGAACATCCTCCCTGCATCTACCCTGTCTGTTCCCGTTTGAATTCTATAGGTTTCTATGAGATCCCCTCATTCTGCTGAACTCCAGCGAATATAATCCTAACCGACCAAATGTCTCCTCATACGTCAGTCTTGCCATCCCAGGAATCAGTCCGGCAAACCCTCTGTAGCGGGAACATCCTTCCTTAGATAAGGGACCAAAACTGCACACAATATGCCATGTGTGGCCTTACCAAGTCCTGGATACAGCACCAAGACATCCCTGCTCCTGTACTCTAATCCTTTCACTATGAAGGCTAATATACCATCTGCAATTCCTGCATGATTACCTTCAGCGACTCGGACACCTGGGTCTTGTTGAACATTCCCCTCTCAATTTGTAGCCATTCAGAAAATAACGTGCCTTCCTCTTTTTGCAACCAAAGTGGATAACCTCACATTTATTCACATTCTACTGCATCTGCCAAGCAGTTGCCCACTCACTCAACCTGTCCAAATCACACTGAAGCATCTCTGCATCGTCCTCACAGCTCACCCTCCCACCCAACATTGTCATCTGCAAATTGAAATATTTAGTTCCTCATCTAAATCATTAATATATATTGTGAATAGCTGGGGTCCTAGCACTAATCCCTGCGGATCCCCATTAGTCACTGCCTGTCATCCGGAAAACCAGGTTCTCTTTCCATATCAACACACTCACCCTAATCCATGGCATTTTAAAAACCTCTTCTGTGGGACCTTGTCAAAAGTTTTCTGAAAGTCCAAATAAACGACATCCACTCGCTCCCCTTCATCAACTCTGCTAGTTACATCTTTCAAGAATTCCAGAAGAGGAGTTAAGATGCAAAGTTTTATTCAGGATAAAATCTCTTGAGTCGCAGAAAAAAGGAGTTTGGGGATGTCAAATTGTTGGGATAGCTGCTCAAAGGATGACAAGGAAGCATCAGGTGAACATATCTCCCAGCCTACAATACCTCTCTCTCCCCCAAAGTAACAAATCCATGGCCCAGAAGACCTGGTTGCCCAAAAGAGTGCAAATTAGTTTAGATATCCCTTCCAGTTGGTGGACCATTCTCCACGCTATAGGATTTTATCTAGCAGAACTGGTCCTATTTTCCCCCCCATGAAGAACAAGGCCTACAATGGGTAAGCTGACGGATTCACTTCAATATTGAGCCAAATGGAAGCAGGATCCTTTGGAACCAAATCCCTTATAAATCTAAGGTTAGAGACCAGTTGATATAGCCTGATATTCAGGACACCCAAACCCCACTTTGGATAAATAACAATAATCTTTATTGTCACAAGTAGACTTACATTAACACTGCAATGAAGCTGCTGTGAAAAGCCCCGAGTCGCCACATTCCAGCACCTGTGCAGGTACACCGAGGGGGATTCAGAATGTTCAATTCACCTAACAAGCACTTCTTTCGGGACTTGTGGGAGGAAACCAGAGCACACGGAGGAAACACAGGCAAACACGGGGAGAATGTGCCGACTCCACACTGATAGTGACCCAAGCTGGGAATCGCACCTGGGACCTGGAGCTGTGTTACCGTGCTGCCCTGGGAGCTACAGCTATGCAAACTTTAGACAAGGCTTCTTCTTATCCCAAATAAACAAATTGATAACTAATCTCCTTTGAGACTCTAGCTTACAAGATTGGCAACATCTGCAAGGGATATAGCAATCTCAGCAATTCATTTCAAATCAAGACAATTCTGTCCAGCCACGAGACCAGCAGGGAAGACCAACAAGTCAAATCCCATCTAATAGAAGCAATCAACCGAGGTAGGTTAGCTCCATATAACTGCCTAAAAGGCATAATTGTAACCCCCAGGTACTTAACCCTCAATGACGACCACCTAAAGGAAAATTGGCAAGGATTGGAGTGGGGGTTTTCCCCTTAAATCTCCCACTGGGGTAGCCTTGCCTTTTGCAAACTTAATATGATAACCAGAGAAGGCACAAACCCTATCCACCATAAGGATGGCACGGTGGCACAGTGGTTAACATTGCCGCCTCACAGCAGCAGTGACCCTGGTTCAAATCCAGCGTTGGGTAACTGTGTGGAGTTTGTACATTCACCAAGTGTTTCCTCCGGATGGTCTGGTTTCCCCCCCTCAGTCCAAAACTTTGTAGGTTAAGTGGAGATGCAGGAGCAGGGGGGTAGTGGGCTTAGGTAGGGTGCTCTTTTAATAATAATAATCTTCATTGTCACAAGTAGGCTTACATTAACACTGCAATGAAGTTACTGTGGAAAGCCCCTTGTCGCCACACTCCAGCGCCTGTTCAGGTACACGGAGGGAAAATTCAGAATGTCCAATTCACCCAAAACCACACCTTTCGGGACTTGTGGTAGGAGACCAGAGCACCGGAGGAAACCCACACAGACAAGGAGAACGTGCAGACTCCACAGTCACCCAAGTCGGGAATCAAACCCAGGTCCTTGGCGCTATGAAGCATGTGCTAACACTGCTACCGTGCTGCCAATGATCGGTGCAGACTTGATGGACCAAATGGCCTCCTGCACTGCACATTGCAGGGATTCTGTGAACATCAGTAATACTGGGAACGGAGACATCTGGCATTGACCCAAACAGAAGCACATCATCCGCATGAAACGCATGAATCCGCAATTCTAATGCTGCTTCTCCCCACATCCCAGCCCCAATATCAAGGGGTCCTGCACCAGTGACGATAGAGGCACAGGATAAGGCGGCATAATTCATTCCAGCGACCTCGCGTGGTCTTCGAACTTCATCAAAGCCTCAGCGCTTCAGCTGCATCGCCATCAAAAAGTGCTGGAAACCTCTCCCCCTTCATGGAATCAGCTCCCACTGCACCTCACTATCTCCAGGAACCTCTGGCAATCTTGTGCACACTAATTATTATAGGCCTGGGACTTTGATTGTCCCTCAGCCTTGTAGACAGGATACGATGCGCCATTCCCAATTTGGAACGCCCAGCCTTCACATCCAGCTTTAGACGACGTGGTAGCCAGTTCACCTCAGCCAGCACCATGTTGAGAAAACAGTCAAAGGTCAAGTTACCATACTGAAAAGGCAGTTCCAGCCCCGCCGAACACAAATTCTAGATTTCTTCACGTTTTTCAGCATTTCCTCTCCAATACTTATCCTGAATTCTTCCAGGGAAGTATTAACAATAAACAACTTTTGGATTAGGCAAGCATGTGGCTGGTAAACAGGATAAAAAGCAGATTATTTTTTTAAAAAAGGAGTAGCACCAGAGCCTGCGGAAAAGCTGCTATTCCCATGCCCGCAACACATGGTCAGTGCTATTTTTTCCTTTCATGAGATGTGGGTACCGCTTGTTGGGCCTGGATTTGTTACCCATCCTTAATTTCCCTCAAACCATTGCTTGTTAGGCCATTTTAGAGTAGTCAAGAGTGAACATCGTTGCTGTGGGTCTGGAGTCACATGCAGGCCAGACCTGGTAAGAATTGCAGATTTCCTTTTCAAAAGGGATTAATAAACTAGATGGGTTGAACAACAACCAATGATAGCTTCCTGGTCACCATTACGGAGACTAGCAAACAATTCCACCAGCTACTGTGGTAGGATTTGAACCAGTGTTGTTTTTTTTTTAAACTTGGTAATGGCATATAGGCAAGACAATATTTATTGTTCATTCCTAATTGCCTTCGAGAGTGGTGGTGAGCTGCCTTCTTGAACCACTGCAGTGCATTTGTTGTAGCAACAATGTTTCCTGAGCATTGGCTAGAGCTTCGAGATGACTAGTTCAGTCACAGATCACCATCTCTCCATAACGTTAATTTGCATCAAATGACTTAGCTGCCAAAACCAGATATAATGGATCCAGGTTTGCTGATGTTACAAAATACAAAAAACACAGAGACAGTAATGATATAGGCCGGAATTCTCCGACCATTGGGATTCTCTTTGGGGCAGTGCATGGAAAATCCCATTGACAAGCGGCAGAACTCAAGAATCCCACCCGCCAGTGAACAGCAAGCCACCGAGAAACATGTAGCTGGTGAACCGGGGAACCCAGCCCATAAATAAACTGGTTAAGTGAATTGAAAAAGACATGACAATCTAGTCGGAAAAGCAAATGATGTTTAAATGGCTAAAGACCGGGAACTGCTCTTATTTTAAATCGTTTTACACGAGAACATGCACATACAGTAAGCAATACATTATACTCCAATCCATTCGTAATAAAGACAAAGAGGAAATATGTTTTACTGCAATTGTATTGGGCAGGCTTATACCTGGGAGTACAAAGTACAGTTTTAGTCCCCTTACCCAAGGAAGGATATTAGGAAGATTAGGAAGAATGTAACAAAGGTTCACTAGAGTGATTTCTGTAACAGAGGATTGTCCTAAGAGAGGTGGAAGAGAGTAGGCTTATATTCCTTGTAGTTTCGAAGAATAAGAGGGCATTGCATTAACACGTGTGGGGGGGGGGGGCGCGCGGAGAAATACATATCTGAACCCCAACAAGCACAGGGGTAACCCTTCCTCCCCACCCCCAGCACGCACCACCTTCCCTTCCCGTTTCCTTCCGTCTAAACATCAGCTTCTCGACCAGTAATTATAGATAATACTCCACCTTTATATTCTTCTCAACTCTGTCTCAAATGTGCAGGAATTCCTCCCTTGTCTTTATTGCAGTAATGGTGCTATACAAATTAAAAGTGGTCATCGTTGGCCGGTATAAACAAACTTATGCTAACAAATCATCTGTTCAGAGATTGGAACCTACAGCCTAAAGTAATTTTGAAGCTACATATCTAAATTACAAGGTACCGATTTAATTACTGAGAGTTTAAAAAATTCAATTCAGTCAAATTAAAATGATATGGTGAATTCTATTGTGGGTTTTGTTGCAATATTCCTTGAAGGGATAGCAGCAGACCATCACTAGAAGGGAAGTGCAACATGTGATCCAGACTCAATTTCACACTGGCCCATGAGCAGCACACACAGTTCTACTGCTGATGTCGTCAAGTTTTCTACTTTTGCATAAATGTTCTCTTTTGCCTGGTCTCAATTAATGAATCCGCAATATGTTGAGACAATCCCTTATGAGTAATTGCGCATTTTATTATAAAAATACAACATATTCGGTTGAGAAGTCATCAAGGAATAAATCAAAGGTATTTCCATATGAAATACAAAAAAAAAACTCAAATCTCAATAGTTAGAAAACTTCAACTATCTGTAATTTAACTGCGCGCTACTTGAGAAAGCAATTACCCAAGAAGTCATGAATAAGATTTACAATTTTAGCACATTTCACAACTTCAGAACACATTTGAAGTGCAGTCACAGTTATAATATTTCTGTATTTTCCACACAGTAACCAACTTGCACTCAAGCTCACATGAACAGCATTGTGACAATAACTAGAAAATCTGTTTTTGTGGTGTATTCGCCCAAAATGTCAGAAAGGGTCTTGGTTTAAAAGTCTTTGAAAGACAACAAATTCTAAACTACGGCACACTGTCAGAATCAGAATGTCAATCTTGATTTTATCATCATTATAATCGCAACCACTTAAGAATCCAGGGATGAAAAAAATACTAATTAGACATTTAAAGTGCAGTAATGAAATGTTACTTGTGCATAACTTTTAAAAGTCTTTAAATAACTCCAATTTATGAAACATTAGTCAGTTTCTAAATGATATCTTGCTTTGGATAAAAAGTAACATATTAACTTTACTCAGACTATATAATCAGCCTGCAACCATTTGATTATACAAAAACACTAAACCGTCCTACGATTTGCAAAGAAAAATCAAAACCATGATAGAAAGAGCAAAATCTCAGCAACTAGAAATCTTGTTGAAATTAGATATTTGTAAACAAAATAATTAGAAGGCCAAGCTAAAAATGGAAACCTAGGCAAATTGCATGCCAATGCTTACCGACTAAAGTACAAATGAAGAAAGATGTTTACAAACTGCAAACTATAGATAAGGTGACATCCAAATATCATTTGGGGCTTGCCGAAAAACAGCAGCTTCAAGCATGATAATTTTTTTAAAAACTACCCTATAGCTGCTGGTGATATTTCACGGATGCGAAATGAATGTACCAAATAAAATTCCAATATGTTAACTTACCAGTGTAAAAAAAATGATACAATATTGCAATAGAGTACAGAAATAGTTGTTTATTTTTGCAACCATTTTCTAAGCCTCACACTATACACACTCTTGAAAGTTTTGTGCATCACACTGCAGTGAGGAGCGGAAAGATAAGTACTCAAAATTAATTAATTCCACCTTCATTTTATATACACATTCCCGCTGACTGCCCACTGTGAACTTAGTGCCACAGGTCGTATGGCACCACAGGCCACCCCCCTCCCTGGCCATGCCCCCCCACTCCCAGGCCACAGCTACCCAACCTCCCCAGGCCACAGCTACCACCCCCAGGCGTCCTCTAGCCCCAGCCAACCCGTCAATGGGATGAGCGTGTTCCAGCGTAACTACTACCATCTTGTTGGCTCGGATGGTGTGTGGGGCGAATTAAGTGTGTATATATGTGGCTGCAGCTCGTCAGCCTCCTGAGTGTCAATCACGGACCAGACGAATCAGACACCATTTTTCTTTTTTTTTTTAAAGTAAGTATTTTTATTAAGGTTTTACAGAATTTTTCATAATAAAACAGTAGTAACCATAATAACAAAACAAACAGGAGCGAGCATTAACAGTGCAAAAAGAGAATATACAATAACAATTAGACATTACCTCACGCGACCCACTCTTCCCACACCATCCCAATGAAGCACTCGCCCTCCCTTCGCCCTCCCTCCCCCTCCCCCCCCCCCCCCCCCCCCCCCCCACGGATTACTGCAGCTGACATTTTAATTTTCCCTGAGAAAGTCGACGAACGGCTGCCTCCTCCGAAAGAACCCTAGCGTAGAGCCTCTTAAGGCAAACTTTATTTGCGAGGCTGAGAAACCCAGCCATGTCGTTAACCCAAGTCTTTACACTCGGGGGCTTCGAGTCCCTCCACATTAATAAAATCAGTTTTCGGGCTACTAGGGAGGCAAAAGGCCAAGACGTCGGCCTCTTTCGCCCCCTGAACTCCCGGATCTTATGACACTCCAAAGATCGCTATCTCTGGACTCAGCACCACCCGTGTGTTAAGCACCTTGAACATTGCCCTCGCGAACCCTTGCCAGAACTCTCTAAGCTCCGGGCATGCCCAAAACATGTGGACATGGTTTGCAGGGCTGCCCTTGCGCCTCATACAACTGTCTTCTACCCCAAAAAAAAACTTGCTGATTCTCACTGCCGTCATGTGTGCCCGATGGACCACCTTAAATTGAATTAGACTGAGCCTGGCACATGATGAGGAATTAACCCTGCCCAGGACCTCTGCCCACAGACCCACTTCCAACTCCTCACCTAGCTCCTCCTCCCACTTGCCCTCTAGCTCCTCCACTGGGGTTTCCTCTGCCTCCTGTAGTTCCTGGTAGATATCCGACACCCTCCCCTCCCCCACCCAGGTGCCGGAGACCACTCTGTCCTGCATCCTCAGTCGCGGCAGTGTCGGAAAGGCCACTACCTGTTTTTTCAGGAAGGCTCGTACTTGCAGATCAGACACAATATTTCATTGGAATCGGTCATGTGCCACATGGCGCCAGTGCTAGCCCCTCAAATGGTCGCTGAATTGATCCAAGTGCGGCGCCAGTTCGGTTGCAGAAGTCCACGAATCCTGCCCCAGCATCAACACCTAGTCTCAGGAATGGAGAATCCTGTCTCATAACACCCTGAATTTAAAAAGAATACATCCCACCTAGACTCTTACCAATTACTTCAAATCATTGCCCTTTGGTTATCAAGTCTCCTAGCACTGGATCAAAACCCTTCATATACTGTTAACGTAGGGAGCCCCAGGATTCTTACCCAGCTGGAATATATTTCAAAATCAGGATGATGTGCAACTTGAAGGGGAATTGCAATTGGCACTGTCACAAAACACCTTCCAACCTGGTCATTCAAGGTCATGGAATTAGAAGATGCTGTCGAAGAAACTTGGGAAAACTGCTGCACCCTGACCATCCTTTATTCTTGATGGCGCCCGGCGCCCAGCTTCTTTACTGTTGTTGAAACTGCACCGGTTAGAGCTGCAGTCTCACGGCACCGAGGTCCCAGGTTCAATCCCAGCTCTGGGTCACTGTCCGTGTGGCGTTTGCACATTCTCCCCGTATTTGCGTGGGTTTCGCCCCCACAACCAAAAGTTGTGCAGGGTAGGTGGATTTAACGTGCTAAATTGCCCCTTAATTGGAAAATAAAAACGAATTGGGTACTCTAAATTAGAAAAAGAAACTGAACCCATCAAGGTCAAGTGGACAGTATTCGATTGCTCACCTGGTTGAGGCATTGTAGATGGTGGAAAGGCTTTGGGGGTCAAATACCTCAGAATACATAGCCTCTGGCTTGCTTGTGAAGCCACAGCACCCATGTAGCCATTGCTGTTAGATTTATGGTCAACGAGGGCAGCACGGTGGCACAGTGGCTAGCATTGCTGCCTACGGCGCTGAGGACCAGGGTTCGAATCCCGGCCCTGGGTCACTATTTGTGAGGAGTTTGCACATTCTCCCCGTGTCTGCGTGGGTTTGGCACCCCCAACCCAAAGATGTGCAGATTAGGTGGATTGGCCATGTTAAACTGCCCCTTAATTGGAAAAAATAATTGGGTTCACTAAATTTATTTTTAAAATAAATAAATAAAAGATTTCTGGTCAACGGTCACCTCTAGAACAGCACTCCCAACTTCTTCTCAGTATGACCCAATTCTAATGGCCCAGGCATCACGTGACCCCAGAGGGGAAAACTTAGGCAGCCGGGCAGGGAGGTTTACAAGAGTTGTGGAGTGGGGGGAGAGGCGATTGTTGTGGCTTCAGGTATTGAACATGGTGGGAAGTGTTTAAACTGCAGGTTTTCAAAATCCTCTCTTTTCTCAGCTTTTTTTGTTGCAGTAGCTTTCATAAGACCAGAAGACATAGAAGCAGAATTAGGCCACTCAGCCCATCGAGTCTGCTCCGCCATTCAATCACGGCTAATATTTTTCTCATCCCTATTCTCCTGCCTTCACCCCATAACCCCTGATCCATTTATTAATCAAGTATCTATCTCTGTCTTAAAGACACAGAATGATTTGGCCTCCACAGCCTTCTGCAGCAAAGAGTTCCACAGATACACCACCCTCTGGCTGAAGAAATTCCTCATCTTTGTTTTAAAGGATTGTCCCTTTAGTCAGAGATGGTGTCCTCTGCACTAGTTTTTGCTGAGAGTTGAAACATCTGCCCCACATCCACTCTATCAGCCCTCGCAGTATCCTGTGAATTTCAATAAGATCCCCCCTTATCCTTCTAAACTCCAACAAGTGCAGACAGAGTCCTCAACCATTCTTCATACATCAAGCTGTTCATTCCAGGGATCATTCTGGTGAACCTCCTCTGGACCTTTTCCAAGGCCAGCACATCTTTCCTTAGATACGGGGCCCAAAACTGCTCACAATACTCCAAATGGGGTCTGACCAGAGCCTTATACAGCCTCAGAAGTACATCCCTGGTCTTGTATTCTAGCCCTCTTGACATGAATGCTAACATTGCATTTGCCGCCTTAACTGCCGACTGAACCTGCACATTAACCTTAAGAGAATCGTGAACAAGGACTCCCAAGTCCCTTTGTGCTTCTGCTGTCCAAAGCAGTTCCCCATTTAGAAAATAGTCTATGCCTAGATTCCTCCTTCCAAAGTGCATAACCTCACACTTTTCCACATTGTATTTCATTTGCCACTTCATTGCCCACTCTCCTAGCCTGTCCAAATCCTTCTGCAGCCCCCTTGCTTCCTCAATACTACCTGTCCCTCGACAGATCTTTGTATCATCTGCAAAATTAGCAACAGTGCCCTCAGTCCCTTCTTCCAGATCATTAATGTATATTGTGAAAGGTTGTGGTCTCAGCACAGACCCTTGAGACACACCACTAGTCACTGGCTGCCACCCTGAAAAATACCCCTTTAACCCACTCTGCCTTCTGCCAGTCATCCAATCCTCTATCCATGCCAGGATCTTACCCTCAACACCATGGGCTTTTAACCCTCAACACCATGGGCTTTTAACTTATTTAACAGTCTTCTATGTGGCACCTTGTCAAAGGCCTTCTGGAAATCTAAATAAATCATGTCCACTGGTTCTCCTTTGTCTAACTTCCTTGTTACTTCCTCAAAGAACTCACACAGATTTGTCAGACTTGACCTCCCTTTGACAAAGCCATGCGGACGTGGACAAGCAAGGAGAGTGGGCAATCAAGTGGCAAGCGAAATACAATGTGGTAAATGTGAGGTTATGCACTTTGGAAGGAGGAATCTAGGCAGAGACTATTTTCAAATGGGGAAATGCTTCAGAAAGCAGAAGCACAAAGGGACTTGGGGAGTCCTTGTTCACGGTTCTCTTAAGGTTAATGTGCAGGTTCAGTCGGCAGTTAAGAAGGCAAATGCAATGTTAGCATTCATGTCAAGAGGGCTAGAATACAAGACCAGGGATGTACTTCTGAGGCTGTATAAGGCTCTGGTCAGACCCCATTTGGAGTATTGTGAGCAGTTTTGGGCCCCATATCTAAGGAAGGATGTGCTGGCCTTGGAAAGGGTCCAGAGGAGGTTCATAAGAATGATCCTTGGAATGAAGAACTTGTCGTATGAGGAACGGTTGAGGACTCTGGGTCTGTACTCGTTGGAGTGTAGAAGGATGAGAGGGGATCTTATTGAAACGTACAAGATACTGCGAGGTCTGGATAGAGTGGACATGGAAAGGATGTTTCCACTTGTAGGAAAAACTAGAACCAGAGGACACCATCTCAGATTAAAGGGACGATCCTTTAAAACAGAGATGAGGAGGAATTATTTCAGCCAGGGGGTGGTGAATCTGTGGAACTCTTTGCCACAGAAGGCTGTGGAGGCCAAATCATTGAGTGTCTTTAAGACAGAGATAGATAGGTTCTTGATTAATAAAGCGATCAGGGGTTATGGGGAGAAGGCAGGAGGATGGGGATGAGAAAATATCAGCCATGGTTAAATGGCGGAGCAGACTCGATGGGCCAAGTGGCTTAATTTTGCTCCTATGTCTTATGGTCTCGGCCTATTTTATCATGCACTTCCAAGTACTCCGCAATCTCATCTTTAATAACGGACTCCAAAATCTTACCAATGATCAAAAGCAGGCTAACCGGCCTATAATTTCCCATCTTCTGCCTCCCTCCCTTCTTAAACAGTGGCGTTACATTAGCCACTTTCCAGTCCTCTGGGACCCTTCCTGCCTCCAGGTGATTCCTGAAAGATCACCACCAATGCCTCCACATTTTCCTCATCTGTCTCCTTTAGGACACGGGGATGTAGTCCATCCGGTCCAGGTGACTTATCCACCTTCAGACATTTTCAGTTTCCCCAGAACCTTCTCCTTAGTGATGGCCACTGCACTCACCTCTACCTCTGCCTCTGCCCCCGCCCCCGACCCCCCCCCCCCCCCCCCCCCCGATTCTCCTGGAGCTCTGGCATCCCACTATTGTCTTCCACCGTGAAAACTGATGCAAAGTAACTGTTCAGTTCATCGGCCATTTCTTGGTTTCCTATTATTACTTCTCCAGCCACGTTTTCCAGTGGTCCAATGTCTATTTGTCAATCAAACCTCAAAACAGGCATCTGTTAGGCCACGCCCTCCATTCAAAAGGAAAACACTAGGATTTAAAGTGACCTTGTAGCTGTTAGTCTTCAGTCTGGAGCTGTATACAGCAGCCATTGCTGCAAATCTCATCTTGTGACCTCAATGGTAATCATGGTTGCAGTGCTGGAAACCCCACTAAATGTGTCGGAGGGGAATTCAACAATGAAAATGCCATCCACCACCTTAGGAAAGTGGTGACACAATTTTTTGGAGATGGTCACTGCCTGGCATCTGTGTGGCACGAATGTTACAGGCCAATCAATAGTCAAAGGAATTTCTCTTGCTCTTTGGCACAGACTACTTCAGTGTATGGGGTGCTGTGAATGTAACTGAACACTATGCAATCTTAATTTGACCGTCAGAGGGAAAGCCCTACTGTTAGATGCAAAACAGTTGCATGTGGCTAAATATTTTGGAACAGAAGCCTTAAACTGAGATGTGACCAAATAAATAAATTCTTAAAGAAATGAAGCAGCATCTAAAATTCAACTGTAGCCCTAACGGAGAATTGTAGAATTCCTACAGTGCAGAAGGAGGCCATTCGGTCCATCGAGTCTGCACTGACCCGGTGATAGAGCCACCCCACCTAGGTGCACTCCCCCACCCCATCCTCAGAACCCCACCCAACCTGAACATCCTTTGGACACAAAGGGGCAATTTAGCATGGCCTAACCTGGCAGAATAATCTATTTCAGCGGCAAATTATCTTGTGCATTGCACTGTTTAGCATTCCTGTTCTAATAAAACAGCTCATCATTTAATTGATTGCAAGTACGTTCATGGGAGAATTGCTAACATATGTACTAACAGCCATATATATTGTTGTAGATGGAAAAACAAAACAGATTTTGGATTCCAAACGAGAGCTTGAAACTTTCCAGCAGAATGCTGACATGCAATTCTCTAGTAATTTAAGGGCAGCTATAATGTTCTGAATTCCCAAATTCCCACAGAGAATTGAGCAGCAGCCTTAAATCTAGACTAGCAGCTGTAAAACACCACAGTACCCTAACCTACCCATGCCAAGACAAATGGCAAGGGTATCTGCGTATCCACGAATAAGCAAGCAACCATCTTGCCTGTAATATCCCACCAATCAGAACTATAATTTAGTTTTCTTCATCGCAATAACCTTGCTAAAAGTTACAAGAAGGAAAGCATTTGCTTTAGTGTGGAAAATTGTGGTTGTGGGAATTAGGGAGAGCACTATTTTTTGAGGGAAGTTTGTGCTTTTGTTTTATTTCCCCTCTCCCCTTCAGTGTTGCTGAAAATAATATATACTGTCAAAGATATGTTGATTGGATGAGGCATTGCCATGGAGAACACACCATGGAACTACTGTCCCCCATGCTTTTGTTTAATTCAATAAAGGCACAATGCCTGGACATGTTCCTTTTGCCTGCAGAGGACAGGTCACCTCATACCCCTTCTTTAGGGCTGCAGGATACCAATACCAGGAGCAGCAGAGAAAGGAAACTCAGCCATATGAAGTGCATATGTATATGCTTAAATTTACTCTGGGTAGCGTGTTAGAGAAAAAAGCAACAATTCTTCCACTTGCTTTTAATGCAAAGTTGCTTCTCTCCTGCAGATTGTCTTTACTGAAGCAGATAAAGGATGTGAAAGGATTTACAGCATTCATGAATTTTCAGGCAATCAGCAGACGTGTCTTTGTCCTTTGATCTGTCCAACATATACACGGCGCTCAATTGAATTGCTTTGTTACTTTCCCCACTACATTCTCAATCCCCTATGACCCCACTACATTCTCAATCCCCAATGACCTTGACAGTTTCCAGCCCACAATAGCTCATCTGATGCTTTTAGCTGGCTCAACAAAAAGTGAAAATAAGCCAATATTCAGTCAAAAAAAAGTCAAGGCAGAAAGATAAGGCAGCATGCCCTGGTTATTGGAGACTTCATACTGCACCATGTTATGCAAGGCAAAGTCTTTGCCAAAGTAGTTGTGTTTTCCAGCTGCTAAGCATATTTCATAGCAAGTTAAGGGCAAAAGGAACACTCACTGCGTTACATGTTTGCAGCAAGGCTTTTGATAAGGTCCCACATGGGAGACCGGTAGCAAATGTAAGAGCCCATTGGATCCAAGAAAATTTCGCAAATTGGATCTAAAATTGGCTGAGTGGCAGGAAGCAGAGGGTGGTGGTCAAAGGGTGTTTTTTTTTTTTGTTTTTTTAAATTTAGAATACCCAATTAAGGGGCAATTTAGAGTGGCCAATCCACCTGCCCTGCACATCTTTGGGTTGTGGGGGTGAAACCCACGCAAACACAGGGAGAATGTGCAAACTCCACACGGACAGTGACCCAGAGCCGGGATCGAACCTGGGACCTCGGCGCCGTGAGACAGCAGGGCTAACCCACTGCGCCACCATGCTGCCGAGGGGTGTTTTTCTGACTGGAATCCTGGTTCCAGGGGGGTTCCACAGGCATCAGTGATGGGGCCCTTGATGTTTGCGCTTTACAAATGATTTAGATACGAATGTAGGAAGGTTAATCAGCAAGTTTGCGGATGATACGAAAATTGTAAATAGTGAGGAGGATAGCCTTCAATTACAGGAGGATAGAGACCAGCTGACCAGTAGCAAATGGAATTCAATCCGGATAAGCGTGAGGTAATGCACCTGGGCAGGACAAACACAATGAACAGCAGGACCCAGGGAAGCACCAAGGATCAGAGGGATCTTGGGATGCATATACACAGGTCATACAAGGCTATGGGCCAAGTGCTAGAAAATGGGGATTTGAATGGTTGGGTAGTTGACCAGTGCAGACGCCATGGGCTTTTCTGTGCTTTATGACTCGATCACAGATAATGTTTCCTCAAAAAAACTATAATCTGATTAATAGCTAAAAGGATAAAAGTTGGAGGATCAGAGGGCATGCAGTGTGTCCCAAATGAATGACTGAAGCACCTTTGCAAAAACAAAAGCTGAAGATTGATGACAACTGGAGAAATATTTTTCATTCCTGAGGAATGGGGAGTCAGTTGAACTGTTGGAATCAGAGAGATTGGCCAGACATGTTAAAGGAGTAACTGGGAGGTCTTTAAAAAATGGGACGAAGACTGTTCTGGTTCTCTTTGACTGTAGATCCTTTAAGACAAGAAACCAGCGTAAAGATGTTACCAATTAGAAAGGAGCATTGGAATTCAGATAATTCCAGCATGAAGGAGTCATAAGTAACAATTATACCCTTAAAATACTTCCATGCCTATGCTAAACAAATTAGAATGAATCACATTCATATGCAGCTATGGAAGAAGTAGGGACTGAAAAAAAAAATCAGCAACTCGTAGCACGGCAAGATATAAAATCAGGTGCCCAAATTGTAGCTGAAGGATAATACCAAATACTGAAAAGATGGAACAAAATAATATTGTCATGTGAGAATGCCTTTAAGAATTGGATGTTTAAGAAATGTACCTTTAAGAAGTGAAGCTGATCATATTACTGAAGTGATGTCACGGGGGGGGGGGGGGGGGGGGGGTGAAAGAGCCGAGCTCACTTCTGCTTTCTGGGAGTTTTAGTTTCAGTTTGAAGAAAGCTTGGGGGTGGCTGTGAGCTGCATTGCTGGTGATCTCTGCCATGAAGGACTATCTCTTAATCCTTTAGTGAAATCAGAATTGTAAAAAGGTCTCAGTGTTGAATATAAATCTAATGTGCTTCTGTTTGAAGGATTAGTTAAGTCTTTTGGATGTTTAAAGGAACAGTTTGCAGGATTGGGTGGTGTTGTATTATTTTTGGGGTTATCTTTGAAGTAAAGGGTGTTAAGAGATCCAATGTTTATTTAAAAGGTTAATTTGAGTTCATGGAATAAACATTGTTTTGTTTTAAAAACCACGTGTCCATAATTGTAATACTACACCTGGGAAACAAGCAGTGTGCTTCAAAAGCAACAATCCATTAAAGGTGGGGATTGGTTGAACTCCATGATACATTTTGGGGTTCTGAAAACACCTCTCCACATAACAATATGCTGAGGAATACAACTATAAAATTGTTTGGAAGGCTTTGATTATTTAAAATAATGTTCATCTACTTGACCTACCATCGACACTGATGTCATTTCCAGGAAGGCTTATCACAGTTCCCCACAGTGAGAATTGAGCTATGCCAAAACCTTGAGTTATTAAGCAAACTAGAAATGTTCCCATCAATACCTGGAATTTAGTGATGGTCTTGTTTTAAAAAGAAAGTCTTGCAAGAAATAGCAAATAGAAACTGGTTGTATGCTATAGCCCTTAAATAGGTCTTGAAAGAAATAGCAAATAGAAACTGGTTGTATGCTATAGCCCTTAAATAGGTCTTGAAAGAAATAGCAAATAGAAACTGGTTATATGCTATAGCCCTTAAATACTCTTATGCAGGAAGAGATCACATTATAAACAAACTGAAACCATTTTAAAATTATAACCATCGACAAATCCAGCAGGTTGGAGAGAAGGGGGGGGGGGGGGGGGAAGAGAGAAAGTCAACAACAACAAAAAATGCTGCAGATTTGTAAATCATGCTGGAGAACATACAGACCTGAACTGTCAGAAAATTATTTTCTAATGTAAATGTTTTATTTTTTTTCTAGCCTTTCTCCTCGTGAGGTGAACAAACATTGGGGAACAAAGTTATACCTCAGGTTTGTAGCTTCAAGGAGTGTCTGCTCACACATTCTATAAAACACACCAAACCAAAAGGTTGTCAGATGCTAATGAACATGTTTTGGTATTCCCCCAAAACCTGCAAACAATGGCTGAACAAATTGCATCCCATTATGCTGGGGGGAACTCTTTGCCCAGCAGTCAGAAAAGGTCCCGTCTTGGGTTATGAACATGGGAGATAAAGAGGAAAAGGCAATAAGTCTAGTTAGAAAAGTTGCAGGGCAGTCTGGTCTAAAGACTGCAAGATGGTGATAACACCAAAGAATAAATAAAAGTCATGCAAAATAATCCAAATACAGAAGTGCGGCATCTTATTATTTTTATCATAATGGTTATATTTTTAAAATTGCCGCAAAGAGAAAAGTATGGAGATGCCACACACTTGAGTTTTCTCAAAACCAATGCAATGTTTATTCTGGAGATGTTACTTCATAAAGTCGAAGATGGAATAGACAAACAAAACCCTGTGCAAACACTCACTACAGATCATGTCATGTTCCACCAGTAGAAATATACTACTTAAATACATAAGAATAGGACACCAGGGCAGGCTGTACTGGGGAATTCAAGCAGAACTGCTCTTCAAGTTTGCCGTTCTCACAATGACAGACAGGTATTTTTGTCATGTCATATGTGTTTTCCAAAATATTGATAAACAGACTTGAGGGCACATGTGAAAGATTATGGACTTGCATGTCAAGATGAATGGGTTGTAGGACGACATGTGGCACAGTGGTTAGCACTGGGACTACGGAACTGAGGACCCGGGTTCAAATCCCGGCCCTGGGTCACTGTCCATGTGGAGTTTGCACATTCTCCCCGTGTCTGCGTGGCTTTCACCCCCACAATTCAAAGATGTGAAGGTTAGGTGGATTGGCAACACTAAATTGCCCCTTAATTGGAAAAGAAAAATAATTACGTACTTTAAATTTTTTTTTTAACTTTTAAAGTGGAATGGGTTGTTACATCACTTGATCTACACCATGATGCAAGTAGATGTGGGACAACAAAAATCAATTCTGGCATGCAAAGTATTTGTGATGAAGGTATTAGAATAGATGACCAAAAAGCTTGGTTGAAGATACAGGTTTTAAAATGGGAGTCTTAAAAATATCGATGACGGAGGTGAAGAAACAGACGCTTAGAGAAGTCTATACTGCAAAAGGCACAGCTGCCAGTGATGGAGTGAAAGAAGTGGACGATGCACAAGAAATCAGAGTTGGAGGAATGTAGAGTTGGTGAGCGGTTGTAAGGGATGAGACAACGATAGAAAGGGATGAGACAATGCAAGAATCTGAACACAGGTGAGGATGTGGAACAGATTTTTGGATGAGCCCGAGGGTGAAAGATCCAACACTTGACCCGATTTTGGTGCCTTAAAAGTCATCAAACTTTCAATGAAAAGTCTCAACCAGGTATGGTGCTAAAGAAATAAAAAAAGGTGGAGACAGACAGGGAGATTGTGAGGGAAAGTAAATTTGCCAGAGGATTAAAAATTGGATTTAAGCACAATCCAAGCATGAATCAGTCGATGTCAGAAATACGTAACGTTGCACCCAATTCTTTCTGCTACATCCACGTTTAAACCAACACAACCCAAAATGGCCAGCACCTAACTCTTGTATAGCAAGTACTCTTGGCATGGCTAAATGCTACAAGAGTAGCCCATAGATGCTGTGTGGTTGAGGGAAGAAAAGGATCATCCATATTCATCAACCTTTGATGTTCATTAGCTAAACTAGCCATTTACAGAAGTATCAATTTTCTAAATACCAGTGAGCCTAACATCAATGGAAGGGAAGTTTCTAGAGTCCATTATCAAGGATTTCATCGCAATGCATTTGGAAACTAGTGACTTAATTAGACAAAGTCAGCATGAATGTAAAACAGGACAATCATGCTTGATAAATCTACTAGAATTCTTTGAAGATGTAACTAGTAGAGTTGACCAGAGAGAACCAGTGGATGTGGTTTATTTAGACTTTCAGAAGGCTTTTGACAAGGTGTCACATAGCAGATTTGTATATAAAGTTAAAGCACATAGCAGTATTTGGACAAGCTGAGAGGAGTTGGCACATGCATGGCAGATGCAGTATAATGTGGATAAATGTGAGGTTATCCGCTTTGGTCGCCGAAATAGGAAGGCAGATTATTTGAATGGGTGTAGAGAGCGAGAGGTGTCCCTGTGCAGTAAAAAAGGCAAATGATATGTTGGCCTTCATAGCAAGAGGATTTGAGTACAGAAAGAGATGTTTTACTGCAATTGTGTTGGGTATTAGAGAGGCCACAGCCAAAGTATTGTGTGCAGTTTTTGTGTCCTTTTCTGAGGAGGGATGTTTTTGCTATGGAGGGAGGACAACGAAGGTTTACCAGGCTCATTCTTGGGATGACAAGACTGTCATATGAAGAGAATCCAAGTCGGTTAGGATTATATTCATTGGAGTTTAGAAGAGTGAGAGGGGTTCTCATAGAAACATTCGAACAGGGTTAGACAGGGTAGATTCAGAAAGAAAGTTCCTGATGGCGGTAGGGTCCAGAATTAGGGGCTTTTTCCCCAATTAAGGGGCAATTTAGTATGGCCAATCCACATACTCTGCACATCTTTGGGTTGTGAGAGTGAAACCCATGCAGACACGGGGAGAATGTGCAACTCCACACAGATGTTACCCAGGGCCGGGATCGAACCCCGGATTGACTGTGCTGTGAGGCAGCAGTGCTAACCATTGTGCCACTGTGCTGCCCTTAGGGATCATAGTTTGAGGATAATAAGGGGTAAACCTTTTAGGACTGAGGTGAGGGGAAATTTCTTCACCCAGAGTGAGTGTGAATCTGTGGAATTCGCTGCCACAGCAAGTAGTTGAGGCCAAAACATTGTGCAATTTCAAGAACGAATTAGAGATATTTCATGGGGCTAAAGGGATCAAGGAATATGGGGGAGAAATGCAGGATCAGGGTATTGAACTTGATGATCAGCCATGATCATAATGAATGGCAGAGAAGGCTTGAAGGGAAAAATGGCCTCCTCCTGCTTCTATTTTCTATGTTTCTTTAACAACCTGAGGAAAGTTCTCTTTTAGAGGCCGATGGAGTCTCGTATGAAATGCTAATACAAGCTCTTGAGATACTGCAGTGTGTGTAAAATGTAAAATGTCAAGACCGTTTCTTCAAGAAAATCTGCAACTAAGGCATGGTGGAAATGAGAGAATTCACAGCACTATTATTGTTTTAATTGCACAGTGGAGACTATATTGGTCACCTACTACATTGTTCTATTGCTTCCAAAGATGAGGAGACAGTATAATTTTTAAGCATGTAACAGTAGCAGCTGAATGTTTACAAATGAGATTACACAGAAGCAAAGCACACAAGAAACTAGCAGTGCAATATTCCTCTTGCTACAGGATCCATTCTAAAAGAGCCTTTAGAAGGTCACTCCAATTACCTTTAAACCGTTTGCCTGGTGAAATGGCACAGGCCAAAGATCTCCAAGGGAGCCTCCTGAGATTCAACTCCACTCAAACTAGACACTTCAACCAGTCAGATGGTTGTCCAAACAGGTACATTTTTCTTTGAACATGAAACAGGTTTCTTTGATTAAAAAGACTCGCTTTCAATAGTCAGACTATTTATTGATCACACCAAAGAGATGTGAACAACAAAATCGCTCAACGGTTGGTGGAATTGTTCAACCTCAATAGCTATCTGCAACAGAAACTATTTAGGATGCCTCAAACATACTTAAACCACTGAAAAAAAATATTTGGACTGGACAAACAACTAAACGTAACCTTTGGATGGTGGTGTAGTGGTAAAATCACTGGGCCAGTCATCTAGAGATCCAGGGTAATGCTCTTTCGACCTGAATTCAAATCCCACCACAGACAATTAAATTTTAAGTCAATAAAAATCTGGAATCAAGTCTAATAACGTCCTCAAAATCATTGTCTATTGTTATAGGAAACCCACCTGGTGCAAGAATGCCCTTTAGGGAAGTAAATCAGTTGCCCGTGGTCTGGCATACATATGACTCCAGACCCACAGAAACGTGGTTGACAAATGCTAAAAAGTCTGAAAAGAATAAAACCAGATGGACCACCCAGCATCGATCTACACCCCGGGAATGATAACAGCCCTGTCGATTCTACAAAAGTCCTCCTTACTAACATCTGGGGACAAAATTGGGAGAGCTGTCTCACAAACTGATCAAGCAACAGCCTGGCAGAACCTTACCAGACACCATCATCCCTGGATATGTCGTGTCCCAGAAGAGGTGACGGCACAGTGATATAGTCAGGAGGGTGTCCTCAACATAGACTCCGGCATCAGCTGATGAATCAGTCCTTGTCCATGTTGAACACCACTTAGGAGAGAAGCACTGAGGGTAGCAAGGGTGTAGAATGTACTCTATCACAAGTAGCTCACTATCACCACTACAGACAGAGCTGCTGGATTGGGTCTGCAGTGGATGGCGGGGAGCCAAGAGGGAAAAACATACTTGACCTCATCTGGACCAACTTGCTTACCACAGATGCATCGGTCCATCGTGGTATTAGTAGAAGTGACCACCATGCTAAGGTGAGAGAAATTTCACATATCCAGCAACTCAAGACTGGGCAACGAGGCATTGTGGGACATCAGCAACAGCAGACTTGTACTCAGCCACAATCTGTAACCGGGCCCGCCATATCCCGCACTCTGCTCTCATCACCAAGACAGAGAATCAACCCTGAGTCAATAAAGAGTGCAGGAGCACATGCCAGGGGTAGCACCAGTCAAACCTAAAAACAGTGCGTCAACCTGGTGAAGCTACAATACAGGACTACTTGTGTGTCATACAGCATAAGCAGCAAGTGATTCCACTACCAGCAGTTCTGCTACATCCAGTCGGGACAGGTGGTAGACAATTAAACACTGTAGGAGGTGGCTCCACCAATATCCATCCTCAATGATGGGAGAGTCCAGCGCATCAGTGCAAAAGTTGCATTTGCAACAATCAGCCAGCAATGCTGAGTGAATGATCCATCTCTTCCTCCTCCAGGGGTTCCCAGTATCATATATACTGTGGGTAGCACAGTGGTTGCACAGTTGCTTCACAGCTCCAGGGTCCCAGGTTTGATTCCTGGCTTGGATCACTGACTGTGCGGAGTCCGCACGTTCTCCCCATGTCTGCGTAAGTTTCCTTCGTGTGCTCCGGTTTCCTCCCAGTCAGAAAGATGGTTTGGCCATGCTAAATTGCCCTCAGGAGTCCAAAAAGGTTAGGTGGAGTGTTATGGGCCAGGGTTTAGAGAACCCCAAAGTGTATCATGGAGTTCATCTGACCCACAACTTTTAATAGATTGTGGTTATAGGGCAGCACGGTGGCCTAGTGGTTAGCACAACCGCCTCACGGCGCTGAGGTCCCAGGTTCGATCCCGGCTCTGGGTCACTGTCCGTGTGGAGTTTGCACATTCTCTCAGTGTCTGCATGGGTTTCGCCCCCACAACCCAAAAATGTGCAGAGTAGGTGGATTGGCCACGCTAAAATTGCCCCTTAATGGAAAAAATAATTGGGTAATCTAAATTTTAAAAAAAAAAATAGATTGTGGTTATGGGGAGCACACATGCCTACTTTACAGGTGTGGTGCAGAGCTTTAAAGTTCTTTTAAATTAAAACAATGTTTATTTATGAAAACAGTTAACACTTTATAAACCCACATTAGCAACTATCAACACCAATCATCCCCACTGATACAATATTCTATAAGTAACCCTTAATCTTTCCTTGCAACATCCAAAAAAACCATTTTTAACACATCAGATTTAAATTCTCTACTGAGAGCAGTTATTACTTTTAAATTACCCAAATGAACACTCTTGAACTTGAAGATATCCATGCACATCTGCTGGCTTTCACTGCAGCTCTTCATTCTCAAAATGAAATTAAACACCCACAGACACACCAGCTTTTGTTCAAAGCCAAAGTGAAAGCTCCACCTGCACTGACATTACTGCAGCTATTCCATAAACTGACTTCTTAAAGGTACATCCACTACAGCTATTTAATAAACACCCATTTCTTAAAAGGTACTCTCACATGACAGAAGTTACTGGGTTACGGGGGGAGGGTGGAGGTCTGGGCTTGGGTGGGGTAATCTTTTGGCTGGTGCAGACTCGATGGGCCGAATGGCCTCCTTCTGTATTGTAAATTCTATGATTCTAGTCTTCAGCCAATTCAATACACTCCACACTGTATTAGGAAACGGCTGAAGACATTGGATAGTGCAAAGGCTATGGGCTCTGACAATATTCCATCAATAGTACTGAAGACATATGCTTCAGAACTTGCCACATCCCTAGCCAAGCTGTTCCAGTGCAGCTACAAATTTGCATCGGTCTGATAATGTGGAACATTGTCCAGGTATGACCTATACACAAAAAGCAGGACAAATCAAACCCAGCCAATTGCTGCCCCATCAGTCTACTCTCAATCAGTAAAATGACAGAAGAGGTCATCAGCAGTGCTATCAAGTGGCACTTACTCAGCAATAACCTGCTCACGGACACTCAGTTTGGATTCCACCAGGATCACTCAGCTCCTGACCTCATTACAGCCTTGGTTCAAACAAGAGGGCAGCACAGTAGCTAGCATAAATGCTTCACAGCTCCAGGGTCCCAGGTTCGATTCCTGGCTGGGTCACTGTCTGTGCGGAGTCTGCACGTCCTTCCCGTGTGTGCGTGGGTCTCCTCCGGTTTCCTCCCACAGTCCAAAGATGTGCGGGTTAGGTGGATTGGCAATGCTAAATTGCCCGTAGTGTCCTAAAAAGTAAGGTTAAGGGGGGGTTGTTGGGTTACGGGTATAGGGTGGATACGTGGGTTTGAGTAGGGTGATCATTGCTCGGCACAACATCGAGGGCCGAAGGGCCTGTTCTGTGCTGTTCTATGTCTATGGAAAAAAAAAGAGTTGAACTGCAGCAGTGAGGTGAGAGTAACTGCACTCCACATCAAAGCAGTACTTGATTGAGTATAGCATCAAGAGCCCTAACAAAACTGAAGTCAAAGTAATCAGGGAGAAAACTGATGGTTGGAGTAATACAAAAGGAAGTTAGTTGTGGTTATTTTTGATGGTCAACCATCTTAGTTCCAGGACATCACTGCAGGGGTTGCTCAGTATCATGTCCCAGGTCGAACCATCTTCAGCTGCTTCAATGGCCTTCCTTTCATAAGGTCAGAAGTAGGGATGTTTGCTGATTATTGCACAATATTCAGTATAATTTGCAGCTTCTCCAATTCTGAAGCAATCCATGTGCAAATGCAGTGAGACTTGGACAATTTCCAGGCTTGGGCTAGCAAGTGGCAAGTAACATTCATGACATGCTAGTGCCACATAATGACCATCTCCAACCAGAGAATCTAACCATTGCCTTTTGACATTACCACCACTGAATCCCTCACTATCAACATCCTGGGGTTAATATTGACGAGAAATTGATCTGGACTGGCCATATAATTACTGTGGCAGGTCAGAGGCTAGGAATCCTCCCGACTTCCCAAAGCCTGTCCACACCTACATAGGCACAACTCAAGAGCGTGATGGAATATTCTACAACCGCCTGGATGAGTGCAGCTCCGACAACACAAGATTGGCATCATCCAGGAAAAAGCAGCCTGATTGGCACCCCATCCACAAACATTCACATTTCTTCCACCACCAATGCATTGGCAGCTGTGTACACCATCTATACAATGCACTGCAGGAACAAACCAAGCCTTCTTAGATGGTGGTGGGTTTGGAAGGTGCTGCCTAAAAGGACAAGGGCAGCAGATACATAGGAACATAGCCCTCCAAGCCACTTGCTATGCTGACTTGGAAATAAGTCACCATTCCTTCAAGTCAATCGATCATAAATCCTGGAACTCCCTCCCCAAGAGCACCGTTGATGTACCTACACCACATGGACTGCAACAGCAAGGCGGCAGTTCACCACCACCTTCTCATGGGAAATTAGAGATGGGTAATAAATGCTGGCCTAGCCAGTGATGTCCATGTCCTATGAATGAATTAATTTTCAAAAACCAACACCAAACCAATGGCAACCTGACTTCCCATGAAACTAAATACCATCTCTCTACACCTTGCGTATTGATTTTTTTCCCCTCAACAAATGCAGAAAATTGTCTCAGATCACAACTTTACATGAGTCAGACATATTCAAGGAAATACAATACAGAAATGATCTTAGTCAAGGATTGTTTTTCTTTTAAAACATGTTCCCTCTTCTCAAAGTCATCTTTCAAAACTCAAGCTTTCCACTGAAATATACAAAAGATACACTCAACAGTATATTTTTATTAGCTCCTAAAATCCGGTTTAAAAATCAGTAATGTAACAACGCCTCGTGTTCAGTTTTCTCTCCCAGTCATTTAACACTTATGAGCCTGAAGCTACATGATGATATAAACTGGCATCACATCGCAACATAGACATTTTCAGATACTAAAAAGGAAAAGCTCATTTTGTTTATTTTATTCCTGCTTCAGACCATAACTGGATGTAGTACCTAAATGAATATTTCACTGGTAAGATATAGAGCAAGCTACTACCCAAAGATGTGTGTGTTGTGTATGTGGATGTGGGTTAAAAGGCAAAGCATGCATGAACCATGTGAAATCTTAAATCAGGAAGTCTCATGTAATAAGCCAGCCAGAAAATTGCTTGGGACTGTATTTGAACACTGCAATGTGTTTCTGGGGCAAGAGAATGCAAGGGGAAAAGGGATAGCCCTGGCTCATTTAAATAAATTGACTCGAAAACATTCACTATTTCACTCTCCTCGCCGCAGATGCTGCCAAGCCTGCTGAGTTCTTTCCGGCATCTGCAGTATTTTAGCTTTTGTGATTTGGTTAAAGGATTGGCTTGTTGGGTCAAATGGAAACGTTAACTCTAATGCTTTCTCTCTCTACAGATGCTGCCAGACCTGCTGGGGGGGGGGGGGGGGGGGGGGGTGGTTTCTAGCATTTTCCGGCTCTTGTTTCAGATTCCAGCATCTGCAGTATTTTGCTTATTTTCGAGATTTTTGTTGGGATGAGAAAAGGACCACGTTGTGGTATTTTTTTTTTAAAAAGACGTCCAAACTAACAACCTCCTCCACACACCATCCCGCCCATTTTCTGATGCCTACTGAAGGGTCCAGACAAGACATAAAATAAAATCTCAGGTGGGCCACACGGTGGCTCAAACCTCCTGCACGACGAGAGAGGGGGGAGAGAACTTGGGAAGGGTGCAGAGATCCCAGTGGCGCCACTCCCTCCCCCCGGCTTGTGGAGAAGCTGTCAGGGACACGAGCCCTGCCTCACGCTGGCCTGCCGCGACACCTTCCCGCCCGCTGCCTGCCTGAGGGCGGAAAGGGACAACACTCCCAGCTGCGGAGTGCTGACCAACTCTCCCCGTGGACTCCAAATCAGACCCGAGTGACAATCAGCACAGGGGAGGGGGTGCACACCAACACAATGAAACAATTAGCAACGTCATCAGCGAATAAAGAGCCAATCACAACAAAAATAAATGTAGCCCTGTAACCCCAACAGACAAGTAACCGAACCCGCCTTCAGCCTTGATGGGAGAGGATATTGAAGCTAACGCTTGCCACAAAGCCCATTGGGCGTTTTATTTTTTTTGAGGATAATATAAATTGAACTTGCTGCATTGATAAATTCTGATCACATTTATTTGGGCGCAGGTATATTTTCTCTGACCCCCCCCCCCCCCCCCCCCCCCCCCGCCCGCACCCACCACTCCAAGTTTCATATCAGCATTTTGCATTGCTCGCTTCAACTTGTACTCCTGGTTACAGCTCCAGTGGCATTTTCTCTGCTGTCATGTGTAGATCTCGATCACCCTGCACCCGCGGGACATGTTCTGCTTGTGCTTAGACATGCACCAGCTACCTTTCCTTTCGGTTCTACGTGGGCAGTTGATAAGACAACTGGAGTTAAAATTTCCCCTTAGAAAAAAAAAGTGAAACATAAAAACGTTCGGCCCTTCGAGCCTGCTCCGTCATTCATTATCATGGCTGATTATCCAACTCTATAGCCTGATCCCGTCCCCTCCCCCCAATATCCTTTTATCCCCTTCGTCCCAAATGCTACATGGAATGCTTCTTGAAATCATACCATGTTTTGGCCTCAGCCAAGGAGAAATAATATTTCTGCGGGCTCACTTTAATTAAAAGAAATACCAGGGTTTCAAAGGAATAAAAGCTGTCACTGGGGAATACGATTGTGAAACAAGGGCGAAACTTCTCTTTGGAACATTTTACCATTCAAAAATAAAAGAGAGAGTCTGGGTGTGTTTAAACGGGCTGGGATAAATCATTCCACAGTAAATCTTCAGCAGTTATGAGGTCACTGACACCTTGTTATTTCATTCGCCCAAACACAAGCGCAATTCAATAGTTATTTACATTATCGAAATAGGCAAAACCGCGAAAGCATTTCAGATAAATATACAAGGGCATCCTCCACGCCCGGAGGCAGGGGAAAGTGTCGGAAAAGTCAAGGCCATCTCTGGGAGTTTAGATACTAAATATATCGTGGATTATGGATTAAACAAATCGACTTATCAGAGTGGCAAGATACCACAGATGTTGACGGGTAGCATAGTGGTTTCACTGAAGCAGCATTCCTACTTCATTTCTGACAACGCGCATTATTATTCGCGCAGAAAGTCCGCTGTTAGCGCTCTTCAATAAACAAAAATCGTTCGATTTTTGTGGTTGAAATGTTTCCCCAAAGTAGTGAGACTGTGTTGCTGCCGGCTCACCTCAGGACCCGACATTCGTTCGGTTTATGGTCCCCTTGCATTTCTAACATAATCCCCTCTAAATACCTCACCGCGTTAGGCTAAAACACCAGAGGTAGGGGACGCCAGATATATGCTGTTGTGAATGTTGAAGTTATTTTCTCTCTATCGACCTGTGTAAAGGGGGGGGGGGGGTAAAAGAGGAGTGGTTGGGCAGCCTGAGGATGGACGATTCTTAAACGTCAAGTAGAATTTTGACTCACGATTGTTTGTTGGGGGTTCTTTTTTTGTGGGGGGGGGGGGGCGGGAAGAGAGAAGAGGAATTATGAATCTTACTTTTCAGACTGATCGCGCGCACACACAAAAAAAAATCATCAACTTCAATTCACACTCAAAATTTTGCTGGTCTCCACCACGATTTGTTTATAAAAATAAGTTTTCGTTGGTGTTAAAAGGATCTCCAGACAGGCACTATTATCGGGCTACGCCACTAAATGAATGAAAACAGCAGCCCCTGTGACAAAACGCAGTAGCTTCACTTTCTGCAGCTGCTTCCGAAATGATCATAAAACTCAAGAAGCAATAGGCACGGTCAGATGATTACTCAGTTCCTGGAATTACTAGAGATGTATTAAAATTACCCCCCCCCCCCAATCATCATCCAAAACCCGCAAAAGGATAGGCTCTCTGGAGAAGTCCCCTAATTTATCAGACTCTCTTCTAGCTGCCCTCATGCAACTTGAATCAGTCCAAGCTATTCCGTCCCTGCTAGTTTGCTTTTTCCCGCTTTGGAATATGTATATATTTTTTTAAAAACAACAAATATAGTTCGCCTCTTGCTGACTATTTCTGCAGCACATGAACGAAAGCCTATACTTTACAGGAATAACGGTTGTTCGTGTATCACGAGATGCCTGCACACTTCAGATTAACAACTTGCAATCTTAAAGCAGCCCGTAAAGATGCGCAAAAAAAATGCAATCTTAGTTTCGGGATAAGGGGGTAACACTTGGCAAATGTAATTATATTGGATACAGAATCTGGAGTAGAGTATCAGCAGATCTTACTTTTCTTGCTTTAAGTCCTCTTTAATTGATGCTAGAGGCGTGTAGTTGGTGCTCTGCAAGCGGCAAGTGGCCAGATGCCGCTGGTGCTCCTCTTTGAGTGAGGCATTCTCCTTCCACAACTCGGCCACTTGCTGCTCCAGCTCCTCGATGCGCTTCTTCTGATTCTCCAGCAACTCTTGCTGGGTCTCGATTATTTTATTCAGCTCTTTGAGGTATTCCACGGCTCGGTTCGGGTTCTCCGCTGCGCCTTCCATGGCGAGGAGACGCCGTGCACCAGAGTCCGTCCTGTGTCCGCGACAAATCAGATCACCGCCTCCCCTGAGCTGTGAGGTAAACGCCAAGCGCCTTCCCCCAGCTGCTTTCCGCCATTGTTTGTTTTGCACTGAGTGAGTGAGTGAGCGGGTGGCTGGAGATTTGGCCACAGCCGCATGCCGTCCAGCTGAGCTCAATGTTCATCACACGTACCGCCTTCAACGTGCCTTTCACCAGCTCGCTACACTTAATTGAAGGAAATGCATTTAAAAGGGCAATTTCCCGGTCCCCCACCCCTTCGCCGATCTTTCAACCCCTTTATGCATCCGGCTGCAGGGGTAAAATGTGACAGGAAGCCAAGGGTGTTTGACTACAATGGATTGAGTCAAACTTCATGCAGCTCACGGTGGGCCCCACCTCATTGTGCGTAACCCGTTAACCGAGCTGGAGAATGAAGTCGCACCCTGGTAGGATTTCTCCAAACTGCAAGTTTGAAATAATTCCCATCCGCGAACTTTGTGCTGCCGCCTGGCAAATTGTTCAACGACTCAGTTTAATAAAATGCAACACAAAACACACAACAGCAAGACGTTTGTGCACCAGATGCTTCCAAAATCAACACCTCTGAGTTAAATAGTGCCCTTCGTGGTGCCAAAAATGCTTTACAGCCGGTGAATTAATTTGGAAGTTCATCTGCGCACAGTAAGATCCCACCGCCAGCAAAGTGATCAATGGCCGGTTCATCCATTTATTTTTTGAGGTGAGAAATTAATATCGCCCAGGGCAGCAAGGAGAACTGCCCAGCTTTTCCAAATAACATTGCGGGGGATCTACCTGAAAGGGAAAAAAAAGCTTAGTGGCATATCCAATAAAATAAGGTGCCCTCTGGAGTGCAGCAACCCCACCCACCCACATGCTGTACTGACGTGTCATTCCAGTCTCTGGAACACAACTTGAACCAACAAATAGTGAGATGATGTTTTATTTTTTGGTGATGTTGGTTGAGTGATAAATATTGATCAGGATTCTCCTGCCCTCTTTTTAAAAAAAAAATAGTGACACAGGATTAATTAGATTAATCCGAGGAAGCAGAGCCTCTGATATCTCCACGGAAAGTGCAGCAGCGCAGCACTTCCTCAATACTGCACTGGAGTACCAGTCCAGATGTACTCAATCAAGCCTTTGCAATGGGCTTTGAACCTACATCATCCTAACTCAAAGGAAAATGTGTTCGATTGATTTTTTGAGGGTGGGGGGAGGGGACCCAGAGGGGACCCAGCCAAGTGCTTCTCACAAAGAAGATGGAATGCTTTACTGCTATTGAGCGAAAAGGGATTGGATTAATACTTGAACAGGAAATATATAGGGGAGTGGCAGAAAAATGGGATTAAACTGGATCATTTGGTTGAAGACTTGGCACTGGCCACTGAACCACACAACTTCTTTTTAGGCTGTAGTTCAATGATTCTGATATAATAATATAATAATAATATTTATTAGTAGGCTTACATTAACTCAGCAATGAAGTAAGGGCAGCACGGTGGTGCAGTGGTTAGCACTGCTGCCTCATAGCGCCAAGGTCCCAGGTTCAATCCCAGCTCTGGGTCACTGCCCATGCGGAGTTTGCACATTCTCCCTGTGTCTACGTGGGTTTCTCCCCCACAAACCAAAGATGTGCAGGCTAGGTGGATTGGCCAAGCTAAATTGCCCCTTAATTGGAAAAAATGAATTGGGTACTCTAAATTTTTTTTTTAACTCTGCAATGAAGGTTCTGTGAAAATCTCCTAGTCGTCACAGGTACAATGAGGGAGAATTCAGAATGTCCAATTCACCTAAGAAGCAGGTCTTTCAGGACTTGTAGGAGGAAACCAGAGCGCACGGAGGAAACCCACGCAGACAGGGGGAGAACGTGCAGACTCCACACAGACAGTGACCCAAGCCGGGAATCTAACCTGGGACTTTTAAAAGACAAGCATCAATTTTGCCAATACTTCACACACAATTGATACCATGAGCATTGATATGATTTGCATCATGTTTCAATAAATGGTTTGACAGATAATTTTCACCAAACTGCTGCCTGTTAAATTCAGCCGGGTTTTTTTGTGTCCTGATCTGAAAATCACTGAAAATGTAAAGGTTTTCCGTGCTTTGATCAGGATTTTGCACTTCAACATTATTCTATAATCAGAAACTCCCTCCGAGGAAGTTGAGGAAGTGGAAAGTTGTTTATCATATTGGAATTAGAACTAAATTGGAAATTGTTTGGTCCACTGAAATTCTGTGTTTTGAAGAACATTCCGTTCAGGTTAGACACCCACTTGTTTGAAATTAACTACATAAGTGAAAGTTAATAATAGAAAGTATAATAGTGCTCATCGAAACAACTGGACCACTTGTTTCCCCACTAAAAATAAACTAAAAGTAATGTTCTCGAAAAAGCCTTTGATCATTGCATTGACTGCAAAACAATCCCACTTCAAATTTAGGCTGTTGGCAAAGGTTGCCTTTGTTTAAAAACAAAATTGTGTGGATGCAGATAACCCTGGAAATACTCAGCGGGTCAGACAGCATTTATGAAGAGATAAATAGAGTTAACTTTCCTGCCTTGGTATTTGTTTAAAAACCATTAGACCTGTAACATTTTCCAGTTCTGAGTCATTCTCCACTGATGCTGCATATTCTGCTGAGTATTTCCAGCGTTATCTGTTTTTATTTCATAATTGTGCTGGTGGACTCATATTTATATTAATGCAGCATCTTGCCCTTGTAAATTGCAGTATAAATCTTGAGATTGGGGTTTAATCTAACCTCAAAGAGGAAAACAGTGGGAAGTCTTCAAGCCAAAACTGTCTCACACTATATGGGTTAAACATCACATAAAGTGTGGTGTCAAAACATAGCTTTAAATGTGTTAAGGTAATCAATAGGACTCTCAGCGTTTCTTAAACTTACTTGGTGTCGGTTTGTGTTTAGAAGTGCAGACACTTCTAATCACACTTATTAAACAGTTACATTTTAAACAATGCATGTGCATGTGAACTCAATCTGTAAATATGACAACCCGAGTCAAAAACATAAACCAAGTAGCAGCCCCTAGATTGACTCTCGGTCAGTTACAGACAAGTATGTTTTTATTTTAGAGGAATAATTGCAGAGAGGACCACCCAACCTCATGATTCTGTCCAAGCTGGAACAGCAAGCTGCGGAAAATATGTGTGCCCACCAGAGCTTTGAACTTCAGCCATCTCAAGGCTGGAAGCTTGACTGAACAGCCTCTGACAATTACTTGCACCTTTTTATTAAGCACTGGAAAAACATGCATTCAGCCAGCTTGACGCATATCGAATTACATTGTGAAATGCGTCTTTTACAACTGTGCAGGCTCCCAATGCCATTCTAACTCTTCCATATACTCTAGACTGTTCTCAACAACTGGGGCCACCCTGAACACCTCAGAGTCCTGCTGAGGATGCACCCATTCATGCCACAACACTCTCATACACCAGCATATAAGGTTAGCATACAGCTGGGTTAGAGTTAGGTAGAGTTGGTTAGAATGTGCATGTGAGAATGCACTGGCCGCACATGTGCAGGAGCTCGCAGTGATAACAGGGATGGCTCAGGAGGCAGCTCAGTGGAGGGTGAGGTCTTCACCCACAACTACTGAGCAAGACAGAGATCAGGGCCTCAGGTGTTGATCAATTAAAAGAAAACTGCCTGCATACAGCTGCTCATAAAAGCAACTGCACAATGTTATTGGAAATTTTGTCTAGGCATTTTACCATCACAACTGAAAGTGTGGAGGAGTCTGCTTCTACTTTGACAGTATCAGCTTGCATGGTATTAGAGTCTGCAGCTGACCATAGATAGCATGGCCTCCTCCATCCTGGATGAACCTGTGGGGCAAGTAATTGGTGAAGCCTTCAAGGAGATAGTCATTTCACAGAATCTTTACAGTGTGGAAGGAGGCAATTCAGTCCATCGAGTCTAGGCTCTCTGAAAGAGCGTTCTACCTAGTTCCTCTCCTGCCTTATCCCGTAACCTTGCGCTTTCTTTCTTTTCAGGTAGCAATCCAGTTCTCTTTCAAATACCTCGATCAAACCTCCTTCCGCCACCCTCTCAGGAAATTCATTCCAGACTCCAACCACCCTCCAGGTGCTGTTTAGCACAGGGCAAAATCGCTGGCTTTGAAAGCAGGCCAGCAGCACGGTTCGATTCCCGTAACAGCCTCCCCGAATAGGCGCCGGAATGTGGCGACTAGGGGCTTTTCACAGTAACTTCATTTGAAGCCTACTCGTGACAATAAGCGATTTTCATTTCATTTCATTTTTTCATTTCATGTCCTCACATCACTTTCACTCCTATTGCTAATTAGTTTGAATTTGTGCCCCCTAGTGACTGATGCTCTCTTGAGTGGGAACAGTTTATCACAATTTACCCTGTCCATACTTTTCAGGATCCTGAATACCTCTATTAAGTCTCCTCTCAGCAATGGGATTGTTGTTATTGATATGGCGATTGACATTGCATTTGTTACTGATTATTGTACATTGTTGGTGGGTGTAAATTTGGGAGAAAATTTGAAAAAGGAGGAGAATAAAAATATTTTTAAAAAGACTCCTCTCAGCATTCTTTCCTCCAACCTCTCCAATCTATCTTCATAGCTACAGTTCTTTATCCCTGCAATCAATCTTGTGAATCTCCTCTGTATTGTCTCCAATGTCTTCACATCCTTCCTCAGGTATGGTGCCCAGAACTGGACGCAGTACTCTAGATGAAGCCTAACTAGTTAAATATGTTTGGCGGCACAGTGGTTAGCACTGCTGCCTCACAGCACCGGGGACCCGGGTTCAATTCTAGCCTCGGGTGACTGTGTAGAGTTTGCACATTCTCCCCATCTCCGTGTGAGGTTTCCTCCGGGTGCTCCAGTTTCCTCCCACAAACCAAAGATGTGCCGGTTAGGTGGATTGGCCATGCTAAATTATCCCTTAGAGTCCAAAAGATTAGATGGGGTTATTGGGTTACAGAGATAAGCTGGAGGCATGGGCCTTGATAGGATGCTCTTTCAGAAGGTCGTGCAGACTTGATGGGCCGAATGACCTCATTCTGCACTGCAGTGTATCTATGATTCTAAAATGACCTTCTTACACAATTTCCCAATTAATAAAGTCTGAGATACTATGTGCTTTATTAACTGACATAAACTACAAGAGCGGAGAGGTTATGTTGGAGCTGTACAAAACTTTGGTTAGGCCACAGCTGGAGTACTGTGTGCAGTTCTAGTCGCCTCACTACAGAAAGAATGTGATTGCACTGGAGATGATGCAGAGGAGATTCGCCAGGAGATTGCCTGGGATGGAGTATTTGAGATATGAAGAGAGGCTGGATAGGCTTGGGTTGTTTTATTTAGAGCAGAGAAAGCTGAGGGTGGGCCTGATTGAGATATATAAGATTATGAGGTGAATATGATTATGATAGGAAGCAGCCGTTCCCCTTAGTTGAATAATCACTAGCGAGGGGAGCATAATTTTAAGGTGAGGGGCAGATGGTTTAGAGAGGATTTGAGGAAACATTGTGTCACCCAGACGGGAGTCTGGAATGCACTGCCTGGGAGGATAGTCGTGGCGGGAAATGTCACAACATTTAAAAAGTATGTGGATGAGAAGTTGAAATGTTATAGTATTCAAGGCTACAGGCCAAATGCTGGAAAGTGGAATTAATGTAGATTTAGTGTAGTTTTGTTGCTGCAGGCACAATGGGCCAAAGGGCCTCTTCTGTACTGGATGGCTCAATGACTCTATAACTGCTCTGTCAACCTCCCCTGTCATCTTCAATGACATATGTATATATACACTGAGGTCCCTCTGTTTCTGCACCTCCTTTGGAGTTTCTCTCTTTATTCTATACTGTCTCTCCGCAATCGTCCTATCAAAATGAATCACCTCACACTTCTCTATATTGTACTTCATCTGCCACTTGTCTGCCACCAACATGTCTATGTCCTTTTGAAGTTCAAGACAAGCTAATCACAGTTGACAATATTTTCAGTCTTCATATCATCTGCAAATTTTGAAATCATGCCCTGAACACCACAGTCTAGGTCATTAGCCTTCCATCCTGCAGAACCAAAGACATGATGAACCATATGGGAGTGGCAGTGACAGACTGGAACACAAGGACAGGAAATTAGGAACAGGAGTAGACCTGCTCCACCCTTCTATAAGACTTATCTGATTGAAGCTGCAACTCCATGTTCCTGTCTGTCCCTCATAAGCCCTGACTGCCTTGTCGATCAAGAACCTAGTTGCATGTATAGATCTCTCTTAGGATGTCAGTATGTTTGCTCCATCGCCACGCCTCAATCAATATCTATAATGGTGTCAGTCATCCAGCTGCGTCAGATTACACTAGAAGAGGGCAGCACGGTGGCGCAGTGGGTTAGCCCTGATGCCTCACGGTGCTGAGGTCCCAGGTTCGATCCTGGTTCTGGGTCACTGTCCGTGTGGAGTTTGCACATTCTCCCCGTGTCTGCGTAGTTTTCGCCCCCACAACCCAAAAGATGCGCAGGTTAGGTAGATTGGCCATGCTAAATTGCCCCTTAATTGGAAAAAAATGAATTGGGTACTCTAAATTTATTTTAAAAAAGAAAAATAAAAGATGACACTGGAAGAAACCTAATGGCACCCATGCCCTCTCATGTTTGAGCATCCAGGTGATACACTCAAATAAACTCTGCATGAGAAACATGAGTTTCAACCATCTCTACAGCTGCCACCTGGATTTTTCAGAATTGGTGAAATGAGCTGACCTTCTGTTTAGATAGGAACCATGGGCTGCATTTAATGCTGCCCGTCTCAGTGAGAAATAAGGTTGCTGGGCCCACTGAGTAAGAAACAAGGTTGCTGGGCACACTCAATCATGGTGGAGACCCCAGATCAATCTCCCGGTGGTAGTAATACCAGGTAGCAAAACAATAATTAAATTGTCAATGCTTGTGAAATTGTTGTGCAACGGGATATTATTTCAAATTTCTAATTCCAGACTTATAATTGTATTTAAAATCCACCAGCTGCCATGGTGGGATTTGAACCCATTTCCCCAGAACATTAAGATGGGCCTCTGGATTACTAATCCATTAGTAATCCATGCCCCCCCCCCCCCAACCCAGCATCCTGCAACCCCCACTCTGTGACTCCCAACCCGCCCTTACTAACGTTTGGTCTGGGGTCCAACAGTGATCCTGGACCTCAGTGGGTGCATTTTTAAAGTTTCTTTTTGCAGGATGTGGGCATCTATGATTAGGTCAGTATTTATTGTCCATCACTAATTGCCTTGCCTTTGACGAGGTGGCGGTGAACTGCCTTGTTAAACCGGCGCAGTCCATCTGGTGTAGGTACAGTGCTGTTCAGGAGGAAGTTCCTGGATTTTGACCCAGCACGGTGACGGAATGGTGATATCGTTCTAATCCAGATTGCTGTGTGGCTTGGAGGAGAGCTTGCAGCTGGTCATCTATGTTCCCATGCATCTGCTGCTCTTATCCTTCTAGTTAGTAGAGGTCGTGGGATTCGAAGGTGCTGTTGAAGGAGCATTGGTGAGTTTTTGCAATGCATCTTGTGTACAACATCTTGGCCCACTGCTGCCACTGTGCTTCGGGTGGTGTGGGGAATGAATGTTTAAATATTGTTAATGGGTGCCAATTAAGTGGGCAGCTTTGTCCTGGGTGGTGTCGAGCTTCTCATGCTTTCTTGCAGCTCCTGCCATAGTGTTGCTGGGCAGCTAGCAGTCTCTGATTGGCCAACAGCTCTCAGTAGGCAGGACTTTCACCACTGGGGATCTCAATTGTGGGGAAGGCTTGCGGTGGCCACTTAAGTGCTTGAAAGGCATTGATTATTTTAGGCCTCAACCACAGAAGAGACAGGGTTCCCCAGGGGGCGATGCTTTTGTGGGCCAAACAGAGTCCAGACAACTATGGGTTGACCCTCGCTAGCTAGGGGCACACTGCCACCCATGCTAGCACAGGCCTCAATCTCGCTGATACCTAAGAAAGACAAAGACCCAACGGAATGTGGGTCACACAGACCCATCTCACTGCTGAACGTGGATGCCAAAATACTGGCCAAAACCTTAGCCAAAAGGCTCGAAAACTGTGTACCTGAGGTGGTCGCAGAAGACCAGACGGGCTTTGTCAAAGGTAGATAGCTTACCTCGAACTTCAGGCGCCTGCTGAATGTGAGTGATAATGACCCCCTCTGGGGAGAGAACACCAGTGGTGATCGTCTCCCTAGATGCAGAAAAGGCCTTCGACAGAGCTGAATGGAAATACCTCATAGAGGTACTGGAGCGGTTCGGGCTTGGAACAGGGTTCACCTCCTGGGTAAAACTCCTATACAACGCTCCCATGGCGAGCGTACAGACCAACAATACCAACTTCCGATATTTCCAGCTGCATAGGGGCACCAGACAAGGATGCCCACTGTCCCCGCTGATGTTCGCTCATGCGATCGAACCAATAGCAATCGCGCTCAGAGCAGTAAAAAGCTGGAGGGGGATCCGAAGGGGAGGCAGAGAGCACAGAGTCTCACTCTATGCAGATGACCTGCTCCTCTACGTTTCGGACCCACAGAGCAGCATGGATGGAATCCTCACGCTCCTGAAAGAGTTTGCCGCCATCTCGGGCTACAAACTCAACATGAGCAAAAGCGAGATCTTCCCAGTAAACCCACAAGTAGGGGGGGGGCAGCACTAAAGGGGCTGCCGTTTAAACAAGCCCAACACAAATTCCGCTACCTGGGGATCCAAATAGCCCATGACTGGAAAGGGATCCACAAATGGAACCTCACCAGTCTGACAGAGGAAGTAAAAAAGGACCTGCAAAGATGGAACACACTCCCACTCTCCCTCGCGGGGAGAGTCCAGACGATCAAAATGAACGTGCTGCCCAGGTACCTCTTCCTACTTAGATCCATTCCAATCTACATCCCCAAGGCCTTTGTTCAAAGCACTGGACAAACGAATCATGACGTTCGTATGGGGGGGGGGCCAAAAGCCGAGTGGGTGCGCGTGGAAGAGGCCTCCTGCAAGGGGACCTCCCTCTGGGCCCTCGCCATGGAGGCACTCCCATCCCCACCCAAAAAACCCTCCAGCAGCCCAGTAGTAATAGCCACCCTCCAATCCTGGAACCAACTACGGCAGCAATTTGGCCTGACCAAAATGTCGGACAAAGCTCCCATCTGCAACAACCATAGGTTCACACCAGCACTGACTGACGCCACCTTCAAAAGGTGGGGGCAGGACGGAGGGACACTGACAGTCAGAGATCTATACACGGACGGCAGGATCACAACATTGGACGAACTGACAGAGAAATTCCAGCTAGCCAGGGGGAACGAGCTAAGGTATCTACAGCTCAAAAACTTCCTATGAAAGGAGACAAGGACTACTCACAACCGCCACGACAGACACTACTGGAAGAGTTACAGGATGCAAGCATACTAGATAAAGGAAACTGTAGCGCCATGTATGATCGACTGGTAGAAAGGGCCGACACCGTACTGGACGCAACAAGAAAGAAATGGGAGGAGGACCTGGGGATTAAGATAGGGTGGGGTCTCTGGAGCGAAGCACTGCATAGGGTCAACTCCACCTCCACGTGCGCAAGGCTCAGCCTGACGCAGCTAAAAGTGGTACATAGAGCCCACTTAACAAGAACCCGTATGTGTAGGTTCTTCCCGGAGGTGGAGGATAGATGTGAACGGTGCCAAGGAGGCCCGGCCAACCACGCCCACATGTTCTGGTCTTGCCCCAGACTTGCAGGGTACTGGACAGCCTTCTTCGAGGCAATGTCCAAAGTGGTGGGGGTGAAGGTGGAGCCATGCCCGAAAGTGGCGGTTTTCAGGGTTTCAGACCAGCCAGATCTATTCTGGGAAGGAGGGAGGACGCTCTTGCCTTTGCTCCCTGATCGCCCGCCATAGAATCCTGTTCGACTGGCGGTCAGCAGCACCACCCAAAGCTGCAGACTGGCTGTCCGACCTCTCGGAATCTCTCCAAATGGAGAAAAACAAATTTGCCATCCGAGGGTCAGACAATGGCTTCCACAGAACATGGGAGCCATTCACGCAATTGTTCCGGGACCTGTTTGTGGCCAACGAACAAGCGGAAGAATAGCCAGGTAGCCAAGAATCAAGAGAAATTCACCAAAGCATAAGAGGGAAAGATAGACCAGGAAGGGGGGGGGGGGGGGGGCAGTGGACAGCTAAACCTAAGAGGAAAGAAAGGCGAATCACAAGAGGAGGGGAGGGGGGGAGAGGGATGAAACAGGGAACAAAAAATGAAAATGAAAATTGCTTATTGTCACAAGTAGGCTTCAATGAAGTTACTGTGAAAAGCCCCTAGTCGCCACATTATGGCGCCTGTCCGGGGTGGCTGGTACGGGAATCAAACCGTGCTGCTGGCCTGCTTGGAAATGAGAGCCAGAGGGAAGGCACGGGATACAATAACGAACATGGCATCTCCAGGAGCAGGGAACGAGGAGAATAAAGACAAAAGGCGGGAGGAACGGCAGAAGCTGAGGTGAGCGCAAGATGGCAGCGAGATCCGTCCAGGAGAAGCAAGCGACAACACCAACACCAAACCCATTCGAGTATTGCCCACTATAATTGTTTCTCTGGCACCCAAATGTATATTTACCTCCCCAATCTCCACCCCTCCCTCCCTCCCCCCCACCAACAGTCGCCCACTTATGTGTTGTAAATAATTTTGCCAGGTGTACAGAGTTGCTGCTGTTGAGCTGGTGCACAATACCCTACCAGTTACTCTATTTTATTTTTTATTGTATTCTTTTTTACTATTTACTATTTTCTTTTCTTTGGTATGTTTGGGTGTGCCCTTCTCTTCTATATATGTGTATGTCTCTTATCCTGCGTACATAGCGGTAAATATACTTTGTTCAAAAACCCAATAAAGAACATTTATTAAAAAAAACTATGGGTTGACCAAATTGGTGTCAAAATTATAGTTCAATTTCCTGATGCGAATAAATTAATCTCTTTTTCACATTTGCGAGATTGGTGTCTGTTCTTTTCCATTGCAACTTGTTTATCAACATTATAAAAATGTCACTGATATGTACGAAGGATGGCTGAAAAAATGAGTACCACCTTGTCCTTATCATCACTTTTGATGAGCAAATCGATGAAATCTTATTCCCTGTTTTATCTGGCTGCTGGGAATTGTGCTGTCTTCGTCCTTCCTGTTCACCCTGACCTTCACCCAATCTTTCCTCATCGGATTCTATTGTTGCTGTGGTTCCTCCAACTCCCATAGTTGCCTAATCATGCTGTGCAGAATGCAGCACACAACTGTGATATGACCCATTTTATCTGGGGCATGTTGCAGCACGTCCCTGGAGTAATCAAGTCACTTTAGTTTCAAGATGGCAATGTGTGTTTAATGATGTTGCTGGTGGTCACAAGGCTATCATTGTATCGATGCTGCTCAAGCATAATGGAGTCATGGAGAGGTGTCATCAGCCAGGTGTAGAGCAGATATCACAGCCATCTCCTGACATTACTGGAGGGGAGGAAGAGACTAGATGTGTTGCATGATTAAAGCATTGTGGCAGCTGGCAGCAAAACCGCAACAAATTTGCATGATTCTTTGGCGGGGATCACACATTAGTTGGACATTGATGGATGACGGCCTTCCTGTTGAGAAAAGCTCCTGGCTCATCCTCTGGTCCCCTGATAGTTGTACGTGGGCAGTAAATGATGCCCTGTACAACCAGTGCTGAAAATCCCAGAGCTTTTTCACATTCTGGATGCTGCAGATGTACTGATTGGTGCTCTTAAAGAAGGGCTTCAGTAACCTATTTAAAGCAGCTTTGCACTGCACACTGGGAGATGCAGGTGATACCTCCTGTGGCAGCCAGGGTGTAGCCTGAGGTGAAACGTTCAGGACAATGTGAATTCCACAGCAACCAGCCAAGGATAGTTGCAGCTATTGATGCAGGAAGCTGATCAGATCTAAAACACCATGGCTGATGAAGCTAAGCCTCCTGATACACTGTTCTACTCAAATGCTCAGAACACTTAATCTTTGATAATACTCTATGGGTTAGGTAAAGTCATCTACAGGCAGATACCTCACCTGCTGAAGACTAACAGACTCATTGGCTGCTCAACTTGGTTGCAAAAACTGCTGTGCCTCTTGCTGCCAATGTAGTTCTTCCACCGACTGCTCATTTACTCAGTTAGAAAAAGCAGAAAGGGCACCCACGATAATCTGAAAATGTTTATTTTAGGTGAATAAGGCAAAAAAAGATGAAAAAGAATCAATTATCCAAACTCTGAAATTCATTAATCCAAAACACATAGAAATCCTATTAATCAATATTAATGGAAAGCCACATGTCTTTAAAGTTTCCTGCGAGTTGTGTGAATTGATTACTGAGGGGTGGCCTTTATTTGATCTGTGGCAGCAGGGAAACACCAGTGGAGAACACCTGAGGTCTTGTGCCATTTTAGTTCCTGTGCTTCGTTTAATCAATCCAATGTTGTCTCCCACCCTAAACCAGCAATTCTGACATTTTTTGAGGTGTATTTTCACACGCACACTGTTTTTCCCTTTGGGGAATGGTGGGGAAGGAGTGGAAGGATTTCCGAGCTGGTTACCAGCAATATGAATCGCATTATGAACACTCCCTCCATGGCCAACAAATCCTGGCATTGAACCACCAACCTGGAGCTTCTGGTCCAGTGATAGGGACACCACCAGTGCAACACAAGGCCTCCCTGTCCTGACATTAGGGCTGGTGCTAAGGAATGGAAATTTGCTCATGAATGTTAGGAAGCCAGGAACAGAGGAAAATGTTAATGCTGGGCAAGGGCTCAACAACCAACCATGGCAAGGGTTAAGAGGCAAGAGGTGGGGAGGCCCAAGACAACTTGCAGAGGGTCTGGATACTGCTACATCGCAATTAACAATTGTATTGAGGCACCTCAGAGGGGGACATGTTGTACAGAGAAAAGTTGAATTCTATTGTGCTTCCTGTAATTTTCTATTTGAAACGTTTTTGCCCTCAAATTGAATGCCTAACAGGGAATGTATGCTGTAAATATCAAGAGTATTACGATTGTATTGAGGCATCTAAGAGTGGAAATGCATGAAGACAAATTCAAATGTATTGTGCTTGCTGTAATTTCCCAGTCAGGATGTTTTGTAATGTGCTTTCACAAATTTTATGAATAAAGTATATTTTTGGTGAAAACAATTTCAGCAGTTTAGATGGAGCA
The DNA here is from genome assembly GCF_902713615.1 of Scyliorhinus canicula. NCBI lineage: Eukaryota > Metazoa > Chordata > Chondrichthyes > Carcharhiniformes > Scyliorhinidae > Scyliorhinus > Scyliorhinus canicula. The sequence continues at coordinate 31,777,646 of NC_052156.1, forward strand.
TGCCAGCTCTTTTTAACGTGCACGGACTTTTCAGAAAAATAATATTCTAAAAATTAAATTGGCCATTTTGGGATTTTGAGTAACTCCCACTTGGCTTCTCTAAGAGGCTGGACACCAAGTTTGCCTGTGCCTCCCTCTGAGATATCTTGAAAATCATATTGCAGGACTGATAAGCATCACTGGGCTGCAACTTTGAAATTAAAATTAGGCCCTTGTTTATCTTCAACAGGAGTCTTGCCTCACTTTAAAATCAGTGATGCTGGGTGGGAATGGACAATAATTACACTTGGCCTGATCTTATCTCATCTCATGCACCATTCTCATAGAGAAGAGGGATTCGTATCGAGGCTGAAGTCAGTTCAGGACAGAAACTGGGAAAACAATGAAATTCCCCAATTTGACTGCTCGCCTGTTCCATTCCTGCTGGGTGGTTAGGTTACATCATCGGTGGATGCTGAGAAGTTGCAGCATAAATGTATCGACAAAGCGTTTGGCTTCGTGTTGATTGAAAATAGAAAACAAACACATTTGACCTTAAAAAAGGCAATGAGCCAATTTTTAAAAAATATATACTTCTCAGTATGTTGGCAATGTATCACCTTTAAATGCACTCTTTTTTGTGTTTTGCTGACTTCACTCTGATTCTTGAATACTGATCTGCCTCACATGAACAAAATATGACAATCAACACACAGGGTGCAACATTTAAAAACTATTCATGATTGATCACATAATTGAGCACATAAATTCCTCCAGAAATCTAATTTTCTGGGATGTTTTTGGTCCTGTTATAGCTTGCCTCTCTGAACTCCAACTGCACATAATTTCTTAGCAAGGAGAAAAGGGAGCTGGATGGTTTCTCTGATATTGTCCTTTAACCAATCTCCAAGAGGCGTGGCCTGCCATGGGTTGCCCTCTTTGATGTGCTTCCAGCCCCTTGCCATCCAGGAAAGAAAACAAACCAGACTGGTCTAATTTACAGTCAGGTACAACAGACATTACAATCCGGAAAGGGGAATAAAAATAGTGAAAGAGGGCATGTAAGGTACTCTCGAGGCTTTGGGATGGCGGGGCTGTTATATAAGGAGAGATTGACTAGGTTAGGATTGTTATTGCTGGAGTTCAGGAGAATGAGGAGAGATCTCATAGAGACTTACAAAATTCTAACTGGACTAGATAGAGCAGGAAATATGTTCCCAAAGGTAGGTGTGTCCAGAACCAAGGGTCACAGTCTGAGGATTCAGGGTAAACCATTTTGGACAGAGATGGGAAGACATTTCTTCACCCTTAGAGTGGTGAGCCTGTGGAATTCATTACCACAGGAAGTAGTTGATGCTAAAACATTGAATATATTCAAGAGGCGGCTAGATATAGCACTTGGGATGAATGGGATCAAAGGCTATGGGAGAACGCAGGATTAGGCTATTGAGTTGGATGATCAGCCATGATCGTGATAAATGGTGGGGCCGGTTCGAAGGGCCAAAAGGCTTCCTCCTGTTCCTATCCTCAATGTATCTATGTATGAAATCAGCACACGCTCTGTCTCCCATCACTGAGATTGAGAACTTGCTGTAAGGGGAAACAGATTAGTACCTTTTTTTATCAATGTTCAACCTTGGGGCCATTATGCTTTCCACGTCAACATAAATTCAATCTCCAGTCATGATGTGAGCTGACTCTATTGGCCAAAAAGTAGCCCAACACCTAGATGTTTCTGCTGGCTTTGTAGGCAGTCGAAATGCAATCTAGTTTGCTTTGCATCTCTGCATTCGATGGAGGTGCATTCTGCACTTGCGCGTCCTTAAAAATGTATTGTGGAGACCACAACTTGCTTCTGGTGTGGCGATAAGCTGAAATTCCTTCTTGGGTTTGCAGCCTGTATAGCCAAGCTCTGAGTAATATCCGATACACACCCTATCCAGCAGGTTACTGACTTTAAACGTGGAGCAACAATCAAATGATGACGCATGATTCTACCACTGGGGAGAAAGGATTACATCTCCTAGTACTTGTTTTAAAAAAAAACACATTGAGAACAGCACATGTTGCGTGGCTTTCCTTACCCAGATGGATTGTGGAATAAAGGAAATGGTTTATGGTGAGGAATTGCAGCTCTGGCATCTTTACAAAAATGTACAATTATAATGTCAAACAGAACATTCTTTCAGTCATCATCGGATATAGGATCATCCCTAATCCGGCGGGGGGTGCAGAACTCTACAAATGGGGGAGCTGCAAAATAAATTCTGTATTTTACTCGCTTTTAACCAGTACTCCAACTATGTTGGAAGCGTTTCCAGAACCATTTAAGCTGTTTCCCTAGCAATAAGTCACTCTCAATTACATCATTATTAGTTATTATAAATCTATTCTAAACGTGATATAGCATTCAGCGTTATTAAACTGTCGTCCCCTATACTTCATGTTATCCATTTAGGTTTAAACATTGGACGGATTTGGGCAGATTTGTACTTGAGGGGGTTTTATGTGACAGGAAGGGGTGAAATGCCATGTGAGATAAGCAAAGTTTCTCCAATTACTTTCCAAGTCCTCCACCTTCAAACATTCCGAGGCATAATATGACATTCTTGAAGTTATCGCCAAATGAAGTGGAAGTTTTTTTTTGGGAGCTTAATTAGCCCAACTGTTGTTGTGATGCCAGAAAGCAATTATGCAGAACACCTCCTGTTGGGGGTATCACACATCCTTCCTGCCAGCAACGCCAACACACAATCTGATCCACTCCAATGACACACAGTGCTCGTCCCCTTCTGCTGTTGTGCGCCGCTCTCGTGTGGCTTTTTCCTTCAGCAGCCTCGGTCTTTTCCTTCTATACCGGATGCTCTTTTAGTCGAGTCTGTTATCAAAACAATAGCCGGAAGAGTTATTGGAGCTCAAACGGAAACACTGACGAGGACCGTTTTTCTGAGCAGTGTAGTCGAGAGTTAAGTGCTGATGGTTTAAGGCTGCAGGTCCTCCAATCATGGAAATGGTCCCGTAAAACAAAATGTTCAATAAAATAGACATTTTCCCCTGTGTTCTCGCCACCTGCCCGCCTTGGTCAACTGAGGACTCCTTATCGTTATGGTGCCAAGTTTTCTCATCACAGAAATACTATAAACGTGGGAAACGTTCATTTAGGACGAAGCTATGAAACAAACAGAGCTCCCTCCCCACTGCCACTGGCTGAGGGAGTTGAAAGGGACTGCACATGGCAGGCTGCCCCCCAACAGGCTGTCCATTAGAAACGCCCCGATTTGTCCACGTCCACTTTCTTCTGCTGTTTGAAGCCAAACTTGGCAGGAGGAAGCGGCAGCACTCCAAACACGCGTCCCTGTCCCCTGGGAATGCCCATCGTCTGGGTCCTCGCAGCGTTTCATTGCAGAATCTGCCCTGCAATAGGCTCCCCCGCTTTCTGTGATATTGTGTTGCCGAATGAGACAGAAAACCTTCCCCGGATTCATTCATAGTTTATACCGTAGCCGGATTAAACATTAATGTTGATGTTCCCTGGTTATTTTGTTTTGTAGTTGAACTTATCAAAACGTAAATGTATCGAAGAACATTGCACCTCCACACAAACAACAGATGTCAGAGCAACCAGAAGGATGCGCTTCATTATGTCAGGTTTCTTCCAAGTTGAAACAATGTATACAATGCCAGTTGTGAGATGGAGTGTTTCCAATTCATTGCCCACCCGTTCATTCAATAAAATCGTTCCTCTTTAACAACAGGTTTTAAAAGTAGCATACCGATTTTTATTGCTGTGCTAAATGCAGTTTCCATAGCACCAGCCTGTTAAGCCCTGTTGTGTTCTCAGTGACATTTATAATCAGGGGAGTTCACAGATTTGAGTTACTGTTTCCCACGTTCCAGTAGCTTCTGGAAAGAAAAACAGGCCAGTATAAAGCGCTTTGGGTGCGGCGCCTTGAAGTCCTGACAGGCGCTGGGTGACTGCAACTCGTGTTTTCTTTACACTGGGAAGGCTGATGCTTTTGAAGGCAGCAGTCAGCAGTGCCGGCTGAGCGTTGCCATTTTAAGAAAGTGTCTGATGACTCCACCTCTAGTTTCCACTTATTTCTCAGCCTGTAGGGAATGGGATCATCAGCCTCGTTGTTCACCCTAAGGGATAGGAGTGTTTTGTTTCTTGTAAACTGAAAGTACATCATCGTGTTGGAGACTATTTATTACCATTACAAAGTATGCATATCACACTGGAAATAGGAGCCTTGGACCATTCGGCTCCCATGTCTGCTCCATCGCTCCTATCATATCGCAGCCTCTTCCCTTTCTATCTTTAATACCTTGACAAATTATAACACCCGTTTTTCAGTTGCAGAGGAGCAGCACAGACACGGCAGCTTGCGATTGGAGTGCTCCACTTGCGAGGAAGTGGGTGACGGTGCTTGAGGTGGTGATCAGATGAGACTGGGGGAGGCGGCTGCCTGGACTGGCTGGTCAGAAGGCTGCTGGGTGGACATGACCTCACCGAAAGCCATGACCTTACCAGCAAAGGCCATGACCTCCCTGGCCAAAGCCATCACCTCCCCGGCCAAGGCCATGACCTCCCCCGGCCAAAGCCATGACCTCCTCGGCCAAGGCCATGACCTCCCCGGCCAAAGCCATGACCTCCCTGAGCAAGGCCATAAGCTCCCCGAAAGCCATGACCTTACCAGCAAAGGCCATGACCTCCCTGGCCAAAGCCATGACCTCGCCGGCCAAGGCCATGACCTCACCGGCCAAGGCCATGACCTCCCCGAAAGCCATGACCTCCCTGGCCAAAGCCATGACCTCGCCGGCCAAGGCCATGACCTCACTGGCCAAGACCATGATCTCCTCGGCCAAGGCCATGACCTCCCCGGCGAAGCTGTCTCACAAAGCAGTGAGTGAGTAGGGGGTTACGAAGAGGAGCTGCTGAGTGAGTAGGAGTGTAGGAGGGGCAGTTGCGAAGAGGGGCTACTGAGTGAGTGGGGGAGGGGCAGTTGGAAAGAGGGCTACTGAGTGAGGGGAGACTTGGGAAGAGGGGCTGTTGAGTGAGAGTGAGTGGGGAAGGGGTTTGCAAGAGGGGATGTTGAGTGAGAGTGAGTGGGTTAGTGGGAGGAAGAGTTGGAAGAGGAGCTGTTGAGTGAGTGGGAGAGCGGGGTTGGGGGCGGGGCTGTTGTGTGAGTGGGGGAGAGGGAGTGGGGGTGTGGGGGAGTGGGGAGTGGGGGGGTGGGGGAGGGGTAGTTGGAACGGGCTGGTGAGTGAGTGGGGGAGGGGTTTGGAAGAGGGGCTGTTGAGTGAGTGCAGAGTGGTTTGGAAGAGGGGCTGTTGAGTGTGGGGGAGGAAGAGTTGGAAGAGGGGCTGTTGAGTGAGTGGGATAGGGGAGGGGCTGTTGAGTGAGTGGGGGAGTGGGAGTTGGAAGAGGGGCCGTTGAGTGAGTGGAGGAGGGGGAGTTGGAAGAGGGACTGTTGAGTGAGTGAGTGCAGAGTGGTTTGAAAGAGGGGCTGTTGAGTGTGGGGAAGGAAGAGTTGGAAGTGGGGCTGTTGAGTGAGTGGGATAGGGGGAGGGGCTGTTGAGTGAGTGGGGGAGTGGGAGTTGGAAGAGGGGCCGTTGAGTGAGTGGAGGAGGGGGAGTTGGAAGAGGGGCTGTTGAGTGAGCGGTGGAGAGGGAGTTGGAAGAGGGGCTGTTGAGTATTAGTGGGGAAGGGTTGGAAGAGGGGCTGTGTAGTGAGAGGTGGGGGGGAGATGGAAGAGGGGTTGTTGAGTGAGTGGGGGAGTGGGGTTGGGAGAGGGGCTGTTGAGTGAGTGGGTGAGGGAGGGGGAGTTGGGGAGGGGCTGTTGTGTGAGGGTGAGGGAGAGTTGGGGGAGGGGCTGATGTGTGAGAGTGAGAGGGGGAGGGGTGGAGTGGGGAGGGGGATGGGGGAGGGGTGGGGGAGTTGGAAGAGGGGCTGGTGAGTGAGTGGGGGAGGGGGAGTTGGAAGAGGGGCTGTTGAGTGAGTGGGGATGGGGCAGTTGGAAGAGGGGCTGCTGAGTGAGGGAGGGGGTTTGGAAAGAGGGGCTGCTGAGGGAGGGAGGCGGGTTTGGAACAAAGGGCTGCTGAGGGAAAGAGGGGCTGCTGAGGGAGGGAGTGGGTTTGGGAAGAGGGGCTGCTGAGGGAGGGAGGGGGGGTTTGGGAAGACGGGCTGCTGAGTGAGTGAGGGGGTTTGGGAAGAGGGGCTGCTGAGGAAGGGGGGGGGGGTTGGGAAGAGGGTCTGCTGAGTAAGGGGCTGCTGAGTGAGGGAGGGGGTTTGGGAAGAGGGGCTGCTGAGTGAGGGAGGGTGTTTGGGAAGAGGGGCTGCTGAGGGAGGGAGGGTGTTTGGGAAGATGGTCTGCTGAGTGAGGGAGGTGTTTGGGAAGAGGGGCTGTTAAGGAGGGAGGAAGGGGGGTTTAGGAAGAGGGGCTGCTGAGAGAGGGAGGAGAGTTTGGGAAAAGGGGCTGCTGGCTGAGGCAGGGGTTTGGGAAGAGGGTCTGCTGAGTGAGTGGATGGGGTGGGTGTTTGAGAAGAGGGACTTCTGAGTGACTTGGGAGGGATTTAAGAAGGTCGCTGTTGAGTGACGGGAGGGGGAGTTGGGAAGGTGGGCTGCTGAGTGAGTAGGGAGAGGGTTTGGGAAGAGGGGCTGCTGAGTGAGTAGGGAGGAGGTTTGGGAAGAGCGGCTGCTGAGTGAGTAGGGAGGGGGTTTGGGGAGATGGGCTGCTGAGTGAGTAGGGAGAGGGTTTGGAAAGAGGGGCTGCTGAGTGAGTAGGGAGGGGGTTTGGGAAGATGAGCTGCTGAGTGAGTAGGGAGGGGATTTGGGGAGATGGGCTGCTGAGTGAGTCGGGAGGGGGTTTAGGAAGATGAGCTGCTGAGTGAGTAGGGAGGGGGTTTGGGGAGATGGGTTGCTGAGTGAGTGAGGGGGTTTGGGAAGAGGGGCTGCTGAGGAAGGGGGGGTTGGGAAGAGGGTCTGTTGAGTGAGGGAGGGGGTTTGGGAAGAGGGGCTGCTGAGTGAGGGAGGGTGTTTGGGAAGAGGGGCTGCTGAGGGAGGGAGGGTGTTTGGGAAGATGGTCTGCTGAGTGAGGGAGGAGTGTTGGGAAGAGGGGCTGTTAAGGAGGGAGGGAGGGGGGTTTAGGAAGAGGGGCTGCTGGGAGAGGGAGGAGAGTTTGGGAAGAGGGGCTGCTGGCTGAGGCAGGGGTTTGGGAAGAGGGTCTGCTGAGTGAGTGGATGGGGTGGGTGTTTGAGAAGAGGGACTTCTGAGTGACTTGGGAGGGTTTTAAGAAGGTCGCTGTTGAGTGACGGGAGGGGGAGTTGGGAAGGTGGGCTGCTGAGTGAGTAGGGAGAGGGTTTGGGAAGAGGGGCTGCTGAGTGAGTAGGGAGGAGGTTTGGGAAGAGCGGCTGCTGAGTGAGTAGGGAGGGGGTTTGGGGAGATGGGCTGCTGAGTGAGTAGGGAGAGGGTTTGGGAAGAGGGGCTGCTGAGTGAGTAGGGAGGGGGTTTGGGAAGATGAGCTGCTGAGTGAGTAGGGAGGGGATTTGGGGAGATGGGCTGCTGAGTGAGTCGGGAGGGGGTTTAGGAAGATGAGCTGCTGAGTGAGTAGGGAGGGGGTTTGGGGAGATGGGCTGCTGAGTGAGTGGGGGGGGTTTGGGAAGATGGGTTGCTGAGTGAGTAGGGAGGGGGTTTAGGAAGATGAGCCGCTGAGTGAGTAGGGAGGGGGTTTGGGAAGATGGGTTGCTGAGTGAGTAGGGAGAGGGTTTAGGAAGATGAGCTGCTGAGTGAGTAGGGAGGGGGTTTGGGGAGATGGGCTGCTGAGTGAGTGGGGAGGGGGTTTGGGAAGATGGGCTGCTGAGTGAGTAGGGAGGGTGTTTAGGAAGATGAGCCGCTGAGTGAGTAGGGAGGGGGTTTGGGGAGATGGGCTGCTGAGTGAGTGGGGAGGGGGTTTGGGAAGATGAGCCGCTGAGTAAGTAGGGAGGGGGTTTGGGAAGATGGGCTGCTGAGTGAGTAGGGAGGGGGTTTAGGAAGATGATCCGCTGAGTGAGTAGGGAGGGGGTTTGGGGAGATGGGCTGCTGAGTGAGTGGGGAGGGGGTTTGGGGAGATGGGCTACTGAGTGAGTAGGGAGGGGGTTTGGGAAGAGCGGCTGCTGAGTGAGTAGGGAGGGGGTTTGGGGAGATGGGCTGCTGAGTGAGTGGGGAGGGGGTTTGGGGAGATGGGCTACTGAGTGAGTAGGGAGGGGGTTTGGGAAGAGCGGCTGCTGAGTGAGTAGGGAGGGGGTTTGGGGAGATGGGCTGCTGAGTGAGTGGGGAGGGGGTTTGGGAAGATGGGCTGCTGAGTGAGTAGGGAGGGGGTTTAGGAAGATGAGCCGCTGAGTGAGTAGGGAGGGGGTTTGGGGAGATGGGCTGCTGAGTGAGTGGGGAGGGGGTTTGGGAAGATGGGCTGCTGAGTGAGTAAGGAGGGGGTTTGGGAAGAGCGGCTGCTGAGTGAGCGAGTGGGTGGAGTGGGTTGGTGCATAGAGGCTGCTGGCTGAGTGGGAAGGGTGGTTCATTGATATTTTTGCAGCTAACATGTTTTCAAAACATGCCGTTCTCAATTTTGATTTCACCGTATTGTTAAAATCCGTAGCACTTTTCCAGCCTGGGTAGAGGATTCCATCAGTCTCCTGACGTGTGTCTTGTGGGAGTCAAAGGTTACTTGCTGCAGAATTGCCAGTTTCTGATCTGCTCTTGATTTGATTGGTCCATTTCAGTTTCTAGCCAGTGGAAATCCCCAGGATGTTGATAATCAGGATAGAACATAGAACATAGAACACTACAGCGCAGTACGGGCCCTTCGGCCCTCGATGTTGCGCCAACCTGTGAAACCATCTGAAGCCTATCTGATCTACACTATTCCATTTAGATCCATATGTCTATCCAGTGACCACTTAAATGCCCTTAAAGGTGACGAGTCTACTACTGTTGCAGGCAGGGCGTTCCACACCCCTACTACTCTCTGAGTAAAGAAACTGCCTCTGACATCTGTCCTATATCTATCACCCCTCAATTTAAAGCTATGTCCCCTCGTGTTGGTCATCACCATCCGAGGAAAAAGACTCTCACTGTCCACCCTATCTAACCCTCTGACTATCTTATATGTCTCTATTAAGTCACCTCTCAGCCTTCTCCTCTCTAACGAAAACAACCTCAATTCCCTGAGCCTTTCCTCGTAAGACCTTCCCTCCATACCAGGCAACATCCTAGTAAATCTCCTCTGAACCCTTTCCAAAGCTTCCACATCCTTCCTATAATGTGGTGACCAGAACTGCACGCAGTACTCCAGGTGCGGCCGCACCAGTTATGTACAGCTGCAGCATGATCTTGTAGTTCCGAAACTCAATCCCCCTGCTTATAAAGGCTAGCACACCATATGCCTTCTTAACAGCCCTATTAACCTGGGTGGCAACTTTCAGGGATTTATGTACCTGGATGCCGAGATCTCTCTGTTCATCTACACTACCAAGAATCTTGCCATTAGCCCAGTACTCTGCATTCCTGTTACTCCTTCCAAAGTGAACCACCTCACACTTTTCCGCATTAAACTCCATCTGCCACCTCTCAGCCCAGCTCTGCAGCTTATCTATGTCCCTCGGTATCCTATAACATCCTTCAGCACTATCCACAACTCCACTGACCTTCGTGTCATCTGCAAATTTACAGATGTTATGGATGTTAGCCATTTTATTGCCACTGAAGTTCAAGGGGTGATGGCTAGATTATCTCTTGGAGATGGTCTTGCTTGGCACTTCTGTGGTTTTCAGCCCAAGACTGAATGTTGTCCAGATATTGCTGCGTCTGGACTTGGTTGCTTCAGTTTCTGTGGAGTGGCGAATGGTGCTGAACATTGTACAATCATTTATTTTTCTTTTATAAATTTAGAGTATCCAATTATTTTTTCCAATTCAGGGGTAATTTAGCGTGGCCAGTCCACCCAACCTGCACATCTTTGGGTTGTGGGGTGAGACCCATGCAGACATGGGGAGAATGTACAAATTTCACACAGTTACCCGGGGTGGGATCAAACCCGGGTTCTCTGTGCTGTGAGGCAGCAGTGCTAACCACTGCGCCACCGTGCCACGCAGAATATTGTACAATCATATGTGAACATCCCCACTTCTGAACTTATGTTGGGTGGAAGGTAATTGATGAAGCAGCTGAGGATGGTGGGGCTAGGACTTCCTGTGAGTTAAGACATGGGCTGCAGAGTTTTGGGTAGCCTCAAGTTTATGGGAAGAATGTGGGAAGCATTCGGGAATGCCTTGGAGTAGTCAAGTCCAGAGGTAACAAAAGCATGAATGCAGGCTTCAGCTGCTTAGACAGGGGCAAATTTGGGCAATTTTACAGAGGTGGAAATAGGTGGTCTTAGTGGTGGTATGAGTATGAGTTTGCGGCTCATCTTGGCATTAACTCGAACACCCCATCTTGTGAAAAGACTGGTGTCATTTGAGACTGTTGCCAGGGAGATGGATGCAGTCAATAGTTAGGGAATGGAGTTTCAAGCAGGGACCAAAAACAATGGTGTCAGTCTTCCCACTATGGAATGGATTGGATTGGATTGGATTTGTTGTCAAGTATACTGAGGTACAGTGAAAAGTATTTTTCTGCAAGCAGCTCAAACAGATCATTAAGTAAATGAGAAGAAAATAAAGCACATGAAAATAAAACCAAAGGGAAGAATGGGAAGAATTGTCTGCTCATTATGTGCTAGATGTCAGAGAAGCAGTCTAATGTAGTAGCCACAGAGGATTTCAGAAAGGCGATGGTGAGGTGGAGCTGAGTGGCCTCAACTTGCAGGTGGAAATTAATACTGTGCCTTCAGGTGATGTCGTCAAGGGGCTGTATGTGCATGAGAAATATGGAATCACTCTTTGGGGACACCAGACTTAACAGTGCAGGAGCAGGAAGAGAAGCTATTGCAAGTACTTATCTGGCTGTGATGAGGATGGTATGGTAAGTCATGTCAAAGGCTGGAGAAAGGTCGAGAACAATTTAGAGAGAAAGTTTACCTTCGTCACAGTTACATTGGCTGTCATTTGTGATAAGAGCCATTTTAGTACAGGGCAGAAACCTAATTGGAAGGATTTAAACCTCGAGTTCTGGAAAAAATGGGAATTAATTTGAGAGATGGCAACACAACGCAAGGACTATGGAGAGGAAAGAGGTTGAAGATGGAGGTGGGAATTTGCAAGGGTGGAAGGGTCAAGGGTTGTTTTATTTTTGAGGAGAGAGGTGATGGAGACAGATTAAAGGTCAGACGGCTCACAACTGAATAAGGGAATCATTTAGCATGATGGTTAATGATGGGGGATGTTCAGCAGATTGATGAGGATGATATCAGGGGAGCAGGAATGGGGAACTAACTCAAAGACAACATGAGCTCAGAGAGGACATGAGGGGAGATGGGAGAGAAAGCTCAGAGAAAGGGCTGGAGGGAGCATTAATGGAATCTTGATTGGGTGTGCTAAGTGGATAGCAGGTACAGGGCAGGGGACACTGATTGGATTGTCTCAGTCTTAAGTCACAAAGTAGCACATGAGCTCCTTGCACTGATTGTTGGGGGTGAGGGTGGAAGGGACTAGGAAGAGGGCTTTAAGAAAACGGTTTGCAGTGGAGAAACAAAGCTGGGGTTATATTTGCATTCCAGAATGATCCTGGAATAGTGAACAGTTTTAGCAGCTGAGATCAGTCTCCCATGGTCCAGTCAGATCTGGTGAATGGCTACCCTGACTTTGTTTTACTGCGTGCTCGTAGAATATTTTACTCTTTTGTTTTACGTTCCTCGGTAATTGAGTTTCATACTTCCTAATCCCTTGCTATTCCCCCTTTGCTGTGTGCCCCTCCCCATCTGTATACTCAGTGTTTCCCCTGCCAGTTTTTCTTGTGTCTTTATTCTACTACAGCATCTCCATATAGTGTGCAGTTCTATTTTTTGTTTAGCAGAACATATATTTTCCTGACCCTTGTTGCATTATCTGCGTCTTCAGAATGATCATCCCCTGGCCCATGTAATCCTGTGTCCTGGCCTTCACTACTTGGCACAGGAATTGGAGGCAACAGACAGGGCCTCAAGCCTGAATTCCCATAGGATTTAGACCATCAGACCATAATACATAGGAGCAGAATTAGGCCACTCGGCCCATCGAGTCTGCTTCGCCATTCAATCATGGCTGATATTTTCTCATCCCCATTCTCCTGCCTTCTCCCATAACCCCTGATCGCCTTATTAACCAAGAACCTATCTATCTCTGTCTTAAAGACACTCAATGATTTGGCCTCCACAGCCTTCTGCTGCAAAGAGTTCCACAGATTCACCACCCTCTGGCTGAAGAAATTCCTCCTTATCTCTGTTTTAAAGGGTCATCCCTTTAGTCTGAGATGGTGTCCTCTGGTTCTAGTTTTTCCTACAAGTGGAAATATCCTCTCCATGTCCACTCTATCCAGGCCTCGCAGTATCCTGTAAGCTTCAATAAGATCCCCCCCTCATCCTTCTAAACTTCAACGAGTACAGACCCAGAGTCCTCAACCGTTCCTCATATGACAAATTCTTAATTCCAGGGATCATTCTTGTGAACCTCCTCTGGACCCTTTCCAAGGCCAGCACATCCTTTCTTAGATACGGGGCCCAAAACTGCTAACAATACTCCAAATGGGGTCTGACCAGGCCTTATATCGCCTCAGAAGTACATCCCTGGTCTTGTATTCTAGCCCCCTTTACTTGAATGCTAACATTGCATTTGCCTTCTTAACTGTCGACTGAACCTGCAAGTTAACTTTAAGAGAATTGTGAACAAGGACTCCAAAGTCCCTTTGTGCTTCTGATTTCCTAAGCATTTCCCATTTAGAAAATAGTCTGTGCTTAAATTCCTCCTTCCTATGTGCATAACCTCACACTTTTCCACATTGTATTTCATCTGCCACTTCATTGCCCACTCTCCTAGCTTGTCCAAATCCTTCTGCAGGCCCCTTGCTTTGATCTTTGTATCATCTGCAAACTTAGCAACAGTGCCTTCAGTTCCTTCTTCCAGATCATTAATGTATATTGTGTAAAGTTGTGGTCACACCATTGTGCTGCCCACTCACCTGAAAATTTGCTTTCTCAAGGTTTTAAAAAAAATAGAAAGTCAATGCTCCTTACCGAAGTCCCAACTTTATCTTAAAAAAATCAAAGCTGCAAATATTAACCTCACTCCAAACATGATGAATACCAAAAGTCCAGTTTCCTTTACTTATCTAATTGCATTGGATCGATTGTCTACTTTCTGCAAAGTATCCTCTAATTCCTCCGAAATGTAATCTTTTATTTCATCGAATAAAAATATTGTTCTTTTATAAAAAAAGACATTCTATTTTTAAGCATGTGTAAAGGTCTAATCAAGTACTTGTTGCACATGAATCACACCTCTTCCAACAACATCGATATTATCACCCAGTTGACGTCATTGCAGACACTGGGAGCATTTGAGAAAACAGACTGAGGATTAGAAAGATCACTCCAAAACTCATGCTGCCCTTATAAATTGCGATTCGTAACAATGGTGTGTGGTAATCACTGCAGCTTAAAAAAAATTATAGTCGTGACTTTTCACAAATTATACCTTATCAGGCAGGTATGTATATCCCAATCAGATTCTCATATGTCGCTTCCTGAACATAATGAATGCATTTGTCAAACCTCAGTAATATAATTAGGAAGCAGGGGTCATACAGCAACTCCGGTTAAGCTAAGGCTCACAATGAGGTTTTTTTAACAATAATGACGGTTTCTTTGGAATTTGCATTTTGTGTTAGGAGAGTTGGATACATGTAAAGACTTGTTTTAAGTTTAAAAAGAAACACTGTCCCTTTTTCTGAGAGCAGCGAGAATACACACAATTCGAGATCAGAAGTTTTGCTTTTGCTGCCTGTCATAATATACATCTAGGTATATAATGGTGCACAGACAGGCAGTGATTGACACACAGGATGACCAGTGAACACACAGAACACAGCAGCCAATCACCAGACAGGACACGACCACTATAAAGCCAGAGGGCACTAGTTTTCCCGTTCTCTTGGGATCCAGCCTCTGAGACAGTCAGAGCTTGTGAACAGCAACGAGAACAAACACCATGTGGTAGTAAGATAGTCTGGTCAGGTTAGCCTCAGGTCTCCAGTCAAGTCAGCATAGTGTCAACCCACAGTTAAAGCATATATGATAGTTAAGAGTTCAATAAAATCGAGCTGCATTTCTTCAAGTGTTGGAAGCCTGTCTCTCTCATCACTGCAGTAAACGCAGTCCTCGCAGACCCAGCTTACCCAACACATCACTGCCAAAATGGTTCAACCATCCTACCAATATCAATGTTCACCTGACAAGCTCAAAACAGCTAATGGTGACTATTAAAATATACTTTTCAAAAAGAAAATTGATTTTCTGACCCTACGAGTCACAGCGACCACTACCTGATATTGCCAGATCTAGTGAGGCAACATCAAGTAATTTTGCTGTTGCTTCTTAATGGTGTGAACCCACAAAACGCCCGTACAAATTTAGTACATAATTACTCATTGCACTGCAATGTTCTTATGGGTCTGGAAAAGGTATCAGCACACAAAGTATGCAAAAGTAACACGTGTCACAAGTACAACATGAGCCAACGCACCATACAAGCTATAATATTTCCTAATAGGTTAATTTGTTGGCTGTAGACCCAATGATAACACATATTGTTTAAGTTGCTGTTTAATCTGTTCCATCTGTGTGTGCGATTCATGATTTCTATTACTTTTGCTTTAGGTGTAACAGACACAAAATCTGGAGAGCTGTGGATGGATTTAATCTTTCCCAATGTATTCTCACCAACTGTTGGGGATCACTGACGTCAAGAAAGCAATGTCACCAAGCAGGCAAAGAAGCCAATCAGGTTGGAGGATTCTCATAGTCAGCAAACCAGGAAGTACTGAAGCAGATTGTATCACAGTTTTTATAAGTTTACAGAAAGCAAAACAAAGATTACAACATACACATTGGATTAAGATAATCACCTAAATATAAACAAACTAAAAATACAATATTTTTTATAATTTGAAAAATCTATGGCATTTTTGTAATTAAAAGGAGAAATTTGGCATTGTACAAATACATTTTTTTTTCAGGACCAGAGAGTTTGTTCATCAATAATTATTTCACCATAAAAAAAGACAATTGCACATTATTCAAACAAAGCTTAGATTTTTCATGGATTTTTATAAGCCTAAAAAGTTTCTAATTGATTTAAATATGCAAGGACTTCAACAGGGCACCCTGCGGAGGAGCTGGGATTCACTGACACCAAGTCCTGGACTTCCATGTTTAACTATGTATGTGTGGACATTAGATACTGCTGTTTCTCAGTTATGATGGGGATTGCTGATGTTGTACCTTTAAAACCTCTGATATGTTCGACCAGTTTACTTACTCAAAAGTTTTACCCAGGTGCCCTTATTTGCGAGATGAACAAAGGACAAAACAGGTTCACAGTTTAATGCAATTTTATTCCCAATTCTATTACTAAATAAAATATGACTCCGACTCACAGCTGAGCTTTGGGTTTTACCCACACTTAGTAAAGGAGGCTGGCAGGTTTCGATCACTCGATGTTGATGTCTTCTCTGGGTCCGAAACCCAGGGTCCTTTCTTCTTGCGATGGTGGTGTCTCGGGAACGCCCAGGTTATCACTCAAGATCAGTTTGATGTTCCTTTATTTATACTGGGAAGCTTCGATTGAGTCATAGGTAACACCCACCACTGGCCATTGCCCTAGCCAGACCCCAACTGGTTAATGGTAAAGACAGGTGGTTATCCATGGTGGTTCAATCAAGACCCATTGTCCTCTGAAGCTCCCTTTGTCTGACCAGCCATCAGCTCATTATGGAGTCTGATGGCTTCTTTTGTCTGATCTTTGTCCTGCTGCAAAGTTGATCACCTGTGTCTGGAAGTTTGTTACATTTTCATAGACTTGGAGTGGGTAATCCCTACATCCATATGGCAACATAGGTTTGTGCCATGACTTGATGCTTTTGCAAATGGCTAGTATTGATTCCAGCCAGGGTCTCGTAAGATAGTCTCTGTTCCTGGCCTATGTGTGTCTTCTCAGCCTGTTTTCCACACTGACATGCACCATCATTAAAGCTTCAAAATCCAGGGCAATGTTTAAAATCATCCACCAAACTCCACCCTCCACCCAGTTAGCCAAACCACTTGACTCAAATGTAGGCAGGATAGACGTACCAGGTATCTTCACATTTGTGAAGAAGTTAGATCTTTATAAAGGAACAATAACTTATGTGATTATTCTTTAGGCTAACTGAATTAAATTTCACAAATCAACATGGGTTTTGAAACCAAACTACACTCCTGCATGTGATGGCTAAAATCATCGTTATTTAATTTAGCCAGTGTCAGATTATAGGTGAGATTAGCTGCGACTGAGACAATTTTGCTCCTTCTAGATATTTCCTGTTGCCCTTCACCACTCCTCTTTTGGACATGCAAGAGGTTGATGCTTTAGAGCTAAAGTTAGAGAATACCTGTCTCTTACCTAACATGATAATCTGAACTTTTGTCAACCATGCTAAGCACATATATATAGGTTTAATGTGCTCGTGTGAACAAAGTAATATTTTCAGTTACTGTGAATTCAGAATCATAATTCCCTTTGATGAAAGAAAGAGGCTTTCCAATCACTTGTACCACATATTTTTTTTTTAAATTTAGAGTACCCAATTATTTTTTCCAATTAAGGGGCAATTTAGCGTGGCCAATCCACCTATCCTGCATACCTTTGGGTTGTGGGGGTGAAACCGACGCAGACACGGGGAGAACGTGCAAACTCCACACGACAGCGACCCAGGGCTGGGATTCAAACCCGGGTCCTCAGCGCAGCAATGCAAACCACTGCACCACCGTGCTGCCCCACATATCTTTTTTTAATTATATATTTTCATTAGAGTTTTTCCATTTTTACAACTCACACAATAAACTCAAAACTGGTAGAGGTGCTGCTGCTGCACACATGAGTACAGAAAAATACAAGAGAATGCCAACAAAATTGGTTCAGCTTAATCTTTAAACTTGGTATCTTTGACTATACAATAACAAAGAACATTGCGTGAATAAGCTAGAGAATAGGATAGAAGAGCATAACGCCATGTAAACATGGCAATATGGTGCACATCAACATGTAAAGCAAGGTCGATACACTGCTACATAACTTAAGGAAAACCTTGTAGGAGCAAGTCAAACATAGCAGAGCCTATACCTTTCAGAATACATCCAATTTTGAATGGAGTATCTAAGTTAGGAATTCTATATGGATATATTCCATTCCAATTCTGAATTGAAGGATAATTATCGCTAATACATGAGCAACTAATGATAGGGGAATCATTAGTGTCAATGATTCCCCTATTAGGAAGAGTCTATCTTCTCAAGCTCTATGTGTACCAGACCAGTAGGATTGAATTGTGACACATAACTACACACAGTGAATGTAGTCACCCTCGACTACCTTGCACGTTTGGCCCAATGAGGATATAGCAGGGTCAAAACTCTGTCTCAAGGTTGGTGTAGACATACAGATAGTGTAATATTTTCAATTGTGTTTCTTTAATTCTATTACAGACTGAAATTCTATTGGCATATTCCCATATATTACCCCAGGTCTCCTCATCAGTACTGACTGCCAAGTCTTTTTCCCATGGCTGCAGTGTTTCTAATAAACTCACACAGGATCTGGAATACAGAGTGTCATAAAACGTACTAATTAATTGCTTAGGTTCCGCTAAAATCAGGAATTTCTTCCCACTGGAGTGATTGAAGTGTCAAGGTCAAGTGTCAAGTGTCAAGGGGGGCTGGTTTAGCTAGTGGCTGGTTTAGCTCACTCGGCTAAATTGCTGGCTTTTAAAGCAGACCAAGCAGGCCAGCAGCACGGTTCGATTCCCGTACCAGCCTCCCCGGCCAGGCGCCGGAATGTGGCGACTAGGGGCTTTTCACAGTAACTTCATTGAAGCCTACTCGTGACAATAAGCGATTTTCATTTCATTTCAGGTGCCTAGTTTTCTTATTGAGGATAAAGTCTCCAAGTTGCAGATACTTAAAAAAGCAGTATCAAGTTGTTTGCATAGCTGTTGAAAAGATGACAAGGAAGCACGACTGGACATGAACTCAGCCTACAAAAATAATATAATTTGATATAATCTTTATTATTATCACAAGTAGGCTTACATTAACACTGCAATTAAGTTACTGTGAAAATCCCCAAGTCGCCACATTCTTGCGCCTTTCAGGTACACAGAGGGAGAATTCAGAATGTCCAATTCACCTTCCAAGCATGTCTTTCAGGACTTGTGGGAGGAAACCGGAGCACCCGGAGGAAACCCACGCAGACATGGGGAGAACGTGCAGACCCCGCACAGACAGTGACCCAAGCCGGGAATCGAACCTGGGTCCCTGACGCTGTGAAGCAACAATGCTAACTACTGTGCTATTGTGCCACGCACAAATACCTCTATCTCACCCGATATTGAATCCATGGTCCGTAAGACCTGGTGAGAAATCCTGGTTACCCTGACTGGGAGAGAGTGGACATTCATTTTATTCTTCCTTTCAGCTGACAGATCATCCTCCACGCTCTCGGAGTATTGATAATTTTCGGATTCTCACACTTGGCAGGCACAGCCTCGAAATCCCTGTAAAACAACAGCTTGTAAGGAGTTAATCGAATGGCCTGCTTCAATATCAAGCCAAATGCAGAAGGGATCCTCTCTGACCCAATCCCTTATCGACCTAAAATGCAAAGCTAATTGATACATTTTAATATTCTGTGCTGCTAACACCCCTTTCAACTGGGAAGCTGCAGTTTGGCTAGTTTTAAAAAAGGATTTTTTTCTTATTTCATATAAAAGAACTGAGCTTCCCATTAATTTCCTTTAGGACCTTAGCAGAAAGCAAGATTGTCAGCATCTGTAAAGGAAACAGTAACCTAGGCAACATGTTTAATTTAATTAATGCTATACTGCCCAGCCAGGAATTCGGTAAGAAGGGCCAATGGAACAGTACCCACCTAATAGACACAATTAACAGGGGATATTTGCTCCATACAAATGTTTAAAGGAGGGGGTGACCACTATACCCAGGTAAGTAAACCCCGAAGGGGACAACCTAATGGAAAGTTTGGAAAGGGGGGGGGGAGGTCTCCCTCTGACCCCATCTAATGGCATAGCCTCAGTCTTTGTAAAATTAATTTTGTAGCCTGAGAACAAGCTAAATCTATCCACCATGCCAATAATAGCGGGAACAGAAGGTTCCAGTTTAGACACAAACAGCACCGTGTCATCTGCATAGAGCGTGATCCTATGCTGCTTCTTTCCACTATGTAGCCCAAAAACCGAAGGGTCCTGACTAATTGCCTCTGCCAAGGGCTCTATGGCTATTGCAAGCACTAACCCGGATAATGGGCACCCTTGTCTATTCCCCTGTTGGAGACAAAACATCTCAAACCTATTATTTATTTAGCGAATGCAATGTCTCTAAGCCAAGCAGTATTTTCTGGTCCTGCTGTGTTGAGTGTGGATAGGCATCTGCTGAGTCTGTGTACTGGACATTCTTCTATGATGTGGTGCATAGTTTTCTCTCTCCCACAAGCACATAGGGGGCTGGCACTAATGCCTCATCTGTGGAGGTTGGTCAAACAGGGGCCATGGCCGGTCCTGAACCTGTTCAGGTGGACTGCTCTTTCCTTGGAAGGTTAAAACCTGGGAGCTTAAGAGAAGAGAAGAAGCGCTCCATCAATGTCAGTGCATCCCCACATTGGTCTGATTTATATAAATCAGTATGAAAACCTTTAAATGCTTTATTGATATCCTCCGTTTTGATCAGTCTGTTACCCTTGGTTGGAATCTAGCGCAGAGGGAATAGCTCTAGAGTCAGCCTTCTTCCATGTCAAAAAGGCCATGTGTCTACTGGGTTTGTTTCCAAATTCATATAACTTTTGTTTCACAAACTTCAATCTCCTCTCAGCCCGCTGTAAGGAGACCAGTGCAGCAGGGGTTGCTCAAATTTCTTTCAACATGAAGCAGTTAGGACTCCTGCCATACTCCCTCTTTGCTTCCGCATGTTACTTCCAACAGGCGCTGCCGCTTCAGCATTTTGTGCCTTTTGTTGGCCGTATAAGAAACAGGCATCCCCCTAGAATAAAGCTTACATCGGAGACGGAATTGACTGAATAGAAGAGGTCAAATTCCATCTTAAAATATGTGGGAAAAGAAATGTCCCTGAGCAGAGTCGCGTGGAATCTCCATGAGCTGGATTGGGAGGGGAGAGGGGGTTCCCCAAGTAAAAGCTCCAGAGAAGCAGGAGCATGATCGAAAATCATTACTTTGCCTATGGAGCGGGCTGCCACCAAGAGCAAGATTGCTCTTGGCAAGAAGAAATAATCAATTCTGGTATGACATTGATGAGGAGCAAAAAACAAAGTGAATTCTTTATCCCGAGGATGAAGAGTTCTCCACACATCTAAGTACCCCACCTCCTTGCAAACTAACGCTCGTGCCCTTGCCTGTTAGGTGAGCAGGGGGGTTCTGGCTACTGGGAGTTTGTCCATCTCGGGGTTAAGGTGACAATTCAAGTTGCCACTTTTAAAGGAACTAACTGATGCCAGGGTCAGCAAAGTCCATGAAAATTTTAGTAACAAAATAAGGGGAATAATTTGGAGGACCATAGACATTCATTATCAAGACACATTTCCACATAAAAGGCCGTTGACAATCACATCTGAGAACCAGTTGGCGAAACCTGCCTCGCCCAGTCCCACCTCAGCTTAAAGTGTTCTTTGTCATTGATGCACGATCAATTACACAAAGACGAGAGTTGAATGCAATCGAGGCTTTAATATACTAAGATGTATGGCCTCCTACAGCAGCTGGTGAAATGGCTACTGTACGGGCGGCACACATATTTATACTCCGCCTACTGGGCGGAGCCAGCAGGCAGGGAACTACCCCGGTACCTGTAGTACAGGGCCTTACCACAAATCACCTAATATATACATCAGTGGTGACTACCACAGTCACACCCTGTTAAAATTGAGTCCGACAGGGGTGGTGGAGAACTATATACAAGTACATGTTTTAAAATACAGAGAGAAAAAATTTGAGTTTGGCGGGGTGGAGTAGAACTATACAGAAGGATGATGTTTTAAGAGTCCCGATCAAGTTACAGGTTCAGTCGGTCTGGAGCCTTGATCTGCCGCTGGGAGCGGCGCAGTGGTGGCGGCGATTCCGATGTCAGTCTGGTCCTCGGTGACTCCGGGAGCATTCTGAAATCCTCGTCATCCTTGGGCATGGGCAGGGGGAGGACGGATTGTCCTGGGGCGGGGGTTGCGGCTGGGTGTGCTAGGGGAGGGGAGGGTGGTGCCGGGCCGGAGGGGTGTGTGTGTGTGGAACCTGCTGGTGCCAGGTCCCTGAGGGAGACAGTATCTTGGCGGCCGTCGGGGTACGCTATGTAGGCGTACTGTGGGTTGGCGTGGAGTAGCTGTACCCTTTCAACCAATGGGTCCGCCTTGTGGTGTCGTACGTGCTTACAGAGGAGTACGGGTCCTGGAGCTGCAAGCCAAGTCGGGAGCGAAACCCCGGAGTTGGACTTCCTGGGGAAGGCAAAGAGATGTTCATGGGGTGTTTCATTAGTCGCAGTGCATAGAAGCAACCGAATGGAGTGTAGAGCGTCGGGGAGGACTTCCTGCCAGCGGGAGGCTGGGAGATTTCTGGACCATAGGACCAGCTGGACGGCCCTCCAGACCGTCCCATTCTCCCTCTCCACCTGCCCGTTTCCCCGGGAGTTATGGCTGGTAGTCCTGCTCGAGGCGATACCCTTGTTGAGCAGGAACTGATGCAGCTCATCGCTCATGAATGAGGATCCCCTGTCGCTGTGGACGTAGGCGGGGAAGCCGAACAGAGCGAAGATGGTGTTGAGGGCTTAGATGGTGTTGAGGGCTTTGATGACGGTGGCAGACGACATATCAGGGCATGGGATGGCGAAGGGGAATCTG
Organism: Scyliorhinus canicula; assembly: GCF_902713615.1. Lineage (NCBI taxonomy): Eukaryota > Metazoa > Chordata > Chondrichthyes > Carcharhiniformes > Scyliorhinidae > Scyliorhinus > Scyliorhinus canicula. The sequence goes on from NC_052156.1 coordinate 31,799,732, forward strand.
GAGTACTCATCGACCACACTGAGGAAGTATGTGTTACGGTCGGTGGAGGGGAGGGGCCCTTTGAAGTCCAAGCTGAGGCTTTCAAAGAGGCCGGAGGCCTTCACCAGGCGCACACGGTCTGGCTGTTAGAAATGCGGTTTGCACTCCGCACAGACCTGGCAGTCCCTGGTGATTGCCCTGACTTCCTCGATGGAGTAGGGCAGATTGCGGGCCTTGATGAAGTGGTACAAACGTGTGACTCCCGGGTGACAAAGATTGTCGTGCAGAGTCCGGAGTCGGTCCACCTGTGCGCTGGCACATGTACCTCGGGATAGGGCATCAGGGGACTCGTTGAGCTTACCGGGGCGATACAAAACCTGGTAGTTGTAGGTGGAGAGCTCGATCCTCAACCTCAAGATTTAAGCGTTTTTGATTTTGCTGTTAAACATGAAAGCTAACGACTGTTGGTCAGTGAGGAGAGTGAATCTCCTGCTGGCCAGGTAATGCCTCCAACGCCGCACAGCTTCAACGATAGCTTGGGCCTCTTTTTCGACGGAGGAGTGCCGAATTTCGGAGGCATGAAGGGTTTGTGAAAAGAATGCCTCGGGCCTGCCTACCTGGTTGAGGGTGGCGACTAGAGCGACGTCTGATGCGTCGCTCTCAACTTGAAATGGTAACGTCTCGTCGACTGTGTTGCATCGCGGCCTTGGCGATGTCGGCCTTAATATGGTTGAAGGCCTGGTGAGCCTTGGCCGTTATGGGAAAAGGAGTGGATTGGATGAGTAGGCGGGCCTTGTCCGCATAATTTGGGACCCACTGGGCGTAGTAAGAAAAGAACCCCAGGCAACGTTTACAAATGTTTGGGGTTTTTTGGATCCTGCAATGGTACAGGCAAGTCTCTTACCCGGGAAAGAGGGGGTGCATGCGGTCAGGATCGGGCCCCAGAACTCCGTTCTGGACCACATAGCCGAGTATGGCTCAGCGGTTCGTGCTAAACACACACTTCTCCTTGTTGTAAGTTAGGTTGAGGAGAGTGGCGGTGCGGAGAAATTTGGCAAGGTTGGCGTCAGGGTCCTGCTGATCGTGGCCGCAGATGGTGACATTGTCAAGGTAAGGTGGCCCACAGCCCGTACCCGTCGACCATTCGGTCCGTTTTCCATTGGAAAACTGAGACCCTGTTGGTGATGCCGAAGGGAACCCTGAGAAAGTGGTAGAGGCGGCCATCTGCCTCGAAGGCAGTGTATGGGCGGTCCGCCGTACGGATGGGGAGCTGGTGGTAGGCGGATTTTAGGTCCACAGTTGAGGAGACCCGGTACTGTGCAATCTGATTGACATATCAGATATGCGTGGGAGGGTGTACGCATCGTGTTGCGTGTACCGATTGATGGTCTGGCTGTAGTCCACGACCATTCTGTGTTTCTCCCCAGTTTTCATCACTGCCACTTGGGCTCTCCAGGGGCTGTTGCTGGCCTTGATAATGCCTTCCCGAAGCAGTCGCTGGACTTCGGACCTGATGAAGGTCCTGTCCTGGGCACGGTACCGTCTGCTCCTGGTGGCGATGGGTTTGCAATCTGGGGTTAAGTTTGCAAATAGGTAAGGTGGGTCGACCTTTAGGGTCGCGAGGCCGCACACAGTAAGGGGTGGTAGGGGCCGCCGAATTTCAATGTTTGTCTCTGGAAGTTGCACTGGAAGTCCAGGCCGCGTAGTAGGGCAGCGCAGAGGTTGGGGAGGACGTAGAGGCGGAAGCCGGTAAACTCCATGCCCTGGACAGTGAGAGTGGCTATGCAGTACCCCCGGATCGCCACAGAGTGGGACCCGGAGGCCAGGGAGATTTTCTGATTGGCGGGGTGTACCGCGAGGGAGCAGCACCTTACCGTATCGGGGTGAATGAAGCTCTCGGTGCTCCCGGAGTCCAGCAGACAGGAGATCTCGTGCACATCGATTTTCATGTTTGTAGCGGCGGTTTCTTGGTTGTGTAGGCGAGACTGGTCAATCGTGACCGAGGCGAGACGCGGCTAGTCGTCGATGGTGGCAGATGATGGGGTGCCCTGGGGGCATGGGTCCTGGTACGATGGCGGTGCTCACGGGCCACACGTGCCGTGGGGAGACAAGATGGCGGCGCTTGATGCTCCTGGGGAGGACAAGATGGCGGCGCCCATGGGCCGCACGTGGTGGGGGTTGAACAAGATGGCGACGCCCACGGGCCGCACGTGGTCCGAGGAGGAGAAGATGGCGGCACCCACTGGCCGTACGATGGGGGGTTCGGAACAATAGCGGCGACTGAGCGGGCCTAGCACACCGCAGCGAAGTGCCCCTTCTTGCCGCAGGGCTTACAAAGGGAGTTCCGGGCCGGGCAGCATTGTCTGGGGTGTTTTGGCTGCCCACAGAAGTAACATCTGGGGTCCCCGGGGTTGGTTGGCGAGCATGCGGCACAGGCGTGGGGTTGGCTGAGTGGGGTCCCCGATGGGGCGGCCGTCTGCGGAGTCCACGATGCGTAGGAGGGGGCTGCGCGGCCGGGGGTGGAGGCCTGGATGTTACGCGAGGCGATCGTCAGTGAGAGAGCAGGCATTTTAGTTGCTGCAAGGTCTACCACAGTCATCCTAATGAGTCCTGCAACAAAGCTATGTCAACTTTCTCTTTTTTTAAGTAATGACAAAATCCTTTTTCTCTCAATGGGATGATGTACTCCCCGTACACCTCAAGAAAATTGTTTTAGTGTAGCTACTGCCATTGCTCAATCAGCCAGAGAAAATTTAGGATATGTCATTCGTGGCACATTTGGCCGGCCACCAAAACACACCCTCCCCATTTCCCATCGTGCTAGCTGCACCACAGATACAATATAACATCTTTTTCTCGGGTAAGAGACTTGCCTGTACCATTGCAGGATCCCAAAAACCCCAAACATTTGCAACACCAATTCTGAGGAGACATTCCTCAATGTGTGTGAGGAACTGTGGGGACTACCCCTCCAACCACTCCTTTGTTACATTCAGGAAACATACTCCTCAGAAAAGAGGAGAAAAGTTAAGCCAGAATGAGAATGGGCGCCAAGTGCCTCTCTGCATTTTGACCCCACCCATGAAGATCTAAACTACACATCCATCTCCCAGCAGTGGCGCTACTTTTATTGATCATGATTAAAGTAAGGAGACCTAAGCAAAGATTACTACCATAAATATATGGATAAGAAGAAAAGACAGATAACTATCATGCAGCCCCATTACCATACGACCTACACAGTGACCCCCTTAGTTAGAAGGGTCTTTTCCATTAAAACTAAATGGAAGTCCCTGAGATTCCTAAGGATAAAACATTCAATATAGTGCTAAACTGGTAAAACCTCCCTGCTAACATGATAAATAGCAACATAGGATCCAGCAGGAAGGATTATAATAGGGCTAGAGTCCGGATTTTACAATGAGCTGCAGAAAGTTACTCCAAGTTATTGCCTTCCATGGTGGATAGGGAGGTGCAGGAGGAACAGCAGCAGTTGATAGAGGAGATTTAGAAGTAGATGGGATATGTGTGGAGGATCCGGGACTTTTGGCGAGGAGGAAGGAGTTACAGGCGAAGTTCGATCTTCTATGCACGGGAAGGCTGGCAGCTGAGGCAAGTGAGGGGGGTCGTTTCTGAGTATGGAGAGAAGGCCAGTTAGTTGCCGGTGGGCGATTTGGAGATGGGACTGGCGGCTGGTAGTGGCACCGGAGCAGGTGAATAAGGTGTTTGAAGACTTCTGTCGGAACTTGTATAAGTCGGAGCCACTGGAGGATACGTTGGATATGAGGGAGCTCCTAGAGCGACTGGAGTGTCTGGAGCTGAGGGAGGAGGAGAGGGCAGGACTGGAGAAATCAATCGGGGTGGAAGAAGTGCAGGCAGTGATAGGGAAGATGCAGTTGGGTAAGGCGGTTAGGCCGCATGGGTTCCCAGTGGAATTTATGGACAAAATTTAAGGATAAGTTGGCAGCACTGGTAGTAAAAATGTTTGAGGATGCAATGATTGGGTGAGTATTACCCACGATGATGGGGCAGGCATCCAGCTCACTTTACTTTAAAAGGAGAAGTATCCGTTGGAGTGTGGGTCATATTGGTTCATTTCTCTACTGAAATGGATGCCAAGATATTGGCAAAGGTGCTTGAGCTTAGGTTGAAGGAGTGCCTCCCGAAGGTGGTCAGTGAAGATCAGGCAGGGTTCATTAAGGGTAGGCAAATGGTAATGAATGTATGCCGGCTGTTGAATGTGGTGCTTTCTCCGGCAGAAGGAAGGGAGTTTGAGGTGGCGTTAGATGCAGAGAAGGCGTTTGACAGGGGGGAGTGGAGCTATCTCTTAGAGGTGTTGCAAAAATTTGGGATTGGGTCTAAATTTGAGGCATGGGTGAAATTGCTCGTAAAAGATCTGTCAGTGTATGAAGAAACGATATGAATGCGGGGTACTCTGCACTATTTTGGGAAACGAGGCAGGGGTTCCCCATGTCCCCCCTTCTGTTTACGTTGCCGATAGAGCCCTTAGCCATTGTGCTGAGGGGTTTGGACTTATGGAAGGGGACAGTTAAGGGTGGGGGAGGGGGTGGGGGGAAATCTAGCATAGGGTGTCTCTGAACGCGCACAATCTGCTATTGTACATCTTGGACCTGAGCTCTTCGGTGAGGGATATAATGCGGTTGCTTCAGAGATTCGTGGCGTTTTCGGGGTAGTGGACCTAAGATACAAGTTGAATTAAGGGAAAAGCGAGTATTTTGTGGTGTCTACTCCAGGTGCAGAGGTGGGAGTTGGGGGGCAGGGGGTGATTGCCATTCCGAATGGCGACAACTTATTATTTTAGTATCTGGGGGTTCAGGCGGGCAGGATTGGGCACGACTTTGTAAACTCAATTTCACGAGCTTGGTTGGTAGGGCGAAGGATGATTATTGCAGTGGGATAGTCTCCACTCATTGTTGGCAGGCAGGATGTGAAGATGAACATTCTGCCGCGTTGTTTGTTTCTGTTTCAATGTCTGCCATTCTTTTTACTAAAGTCATTTTATAAGGGGTGGATAGCGTGGTGTCGTCATTTGTGTGGGCAGGGAAGGTGGCTGGGCTGAGGAAAGTGGTGCTCCAAAGGGGGCGGAGGTTGTGAAATTGGCCCTTCCAAACTTGCGATATGGAGACGGAGGCTATTTGGCCCAGGGAAGTATTTGGGTAGCTATGCTGAAGATTTGGAAGCAATTCCGCCAGCACTTTAAGTTGAGGGCAGGCTCGAGGGTGATGCCAATAAGAGGGAACCATGGGTTTGAGCCGGGAAGGATGGACGCGAGGTTCCAGGGATGGGAGGAGAAAAGGGTGAAGGAGTTGAAGGATTGTATTTGGAGGGGCAATTTGCAAGCTTGGAGAAGTTTGGGGGTGAAGTTTGGGCTCCAGCGTGAGAGTACTTCAGATACATGCAAGTGGGGAAATTCGCGAGAAAGATCTTCCCAAACGTTCCGGTGCACCGTCCTCTTCATTGCTGGAGGAGGCGCTGTCGGTGATGTAGCTGGCGTGTGGGGTCATTTTGGTGATTAACGGTAGGATCATGGAGGAGGATAATGTGTCCATGTAAGTGATTAAGGTCAAGCGGGAGGAGGATCTGGGAATTGAGTTGGAGGAGGGATTATGGTGCGAGGTGTGCAGAGAGTTAATGCCTCAACCTTGTGCACAAGGTTGGGGTTGATTCAATTAAAAGTGGTGCTTGCAGCGCACCTAACTAAGGTGAGGATGTGCCGGCTGCTTTAGGGGTTGGAGGATAGCTGCAAGCGGTGCGGGAGGGACCCAGCTAATCATGTTCATATGTTCTGGTCCTGCCTGAAGTTGGAGAAATTTTGGGGGTTTTTTTTACCACCATGTCAGAGGTCCTACACATAGATTTGGAGCCTGGTACCCTGCTGGAGTTGCAGACGGGAGTGGGGCGGATGTCTTAACCTTCGCCTCGCTGAGCGCTCGCAGCCGATTTCTGTTGGGATGGAGGTCAGCTCCTCCCACTGCGCTTTGCTGTGGCGTGAGGATCTAATGGAGTTCCTGTACCTGGCCAAGGTGAAATTTGCACTGATGAAGGGTTCCACAAGAGATGGGGTTTGTCTATTTTACACTTTGGGGACCTTGTTGCCGTCAAGAGGTACGGGGGTGGTAGTTTGGTTGTGGAGGGTTTGTGTTTATTATTTGCAAAAATGTTAAAATATTGAATTTTTGAGCCAAAATATTTTTTCATAAGTTATTGCCTTCCATGGAGTTCACATAAGCCAGGGCCTTAGCCGGATTGTCGAATATCTTTATGGAGTTGTTGGACACCACCCTTTTCAAAAATCAATTTAGAGTACCCAATTCATTTTTTCCAATTAAGGGACAAATTAGTGTGGTCAATTCACATACCCTGCACATCTTTGGGTTGTGGGGGTGAAACCCACGCAAACACAGGGAGAATGTGCAAACTCCACACGGACAGTGACCAGAGCCGGGATCGAACCTGGGACCTCGGCGCCGTGAGGCGGCAGGACTAACCCACTGCACCACCGTGCTGCCTTCGGACACCACCCTTACTGTCACAGGATAAAGCAGGGCATAATTCACCCCAGCAGCCTTTCTAACTTCATTGAAGCTTCTACACTTCTGCTGAGTCGCTTCCCCCTTGCAGAGCCAGATCCCACACCATGTCTCACTGCTTCCAATACTCTCTGGAGATCTCTGAATATAAAAATTGATAATTAACAGGCTGGGGTCATTGATTTTCCTTATGCCTGAAAGACAGGATACGATGCGTCCTTTCCATCTTAACTCAGCCAGCTTTCGTATCCAGCCTAAGAAATCGTGGCAGCCAGCTCTCAAAGAATTTAATAGGGAGCTCACCCTCCACTCCTTCCAGCAAATTGGCGATCCAGACATATTTCTTCTGGCCTAGGTTCTCCCGGATTTTGGAAATACCGTGAAGCTAGTTTTCCCAGGATTGCAAGCGAGCCTCAGCTGAGAAGTTGCATTTTCGACTGTCACGATTCTCTCCTCCGTTACATCAAGCCTTTTCTGACTATTCTGCATTCAGTCTCAAGAGCACTAATATTCTGTGCCAACAAGCAGACTTAAATGTCAATTACTTTAATGGTGTTCACAGTCATCACCTGTAAAGCCCTCGAGTGTGCTGGATCAAGGGCCCACTCAAGGATCAGCTGCACCCCAGTTGTAACTGACAAAAATTCAATTGTTGTCAGGACATTTGAAAATGTTCGTCAAGTTCTCCAGGTCCTCACTCTGGATATTAACTTCTTTCATAATTGTCGATATGAACAGTTCGGAGGTGAGCCTCTGCACAGATTCCTGTAGTAGTGAAATCTTCACAGTTAGCACTGAAAGCAGCACGATTGCAATCAAGGTCCATTCTGGAGTTTTATGAATGATATTTGTGTTGGTTAGCCTGAATTTTATCAAAACTTCTCTTTGGATTCCTCAGCACTTTTTCACCACCACTTAGCCAGAAATATTCTCAGGACTGACTGTAGGCTATTCAATCCCAGATTGGATAGATATTTGCCATATCAACAGGATAATGAGAGGATTAAAGGATCAGTAATGCAGAGACCCCAGCAATGCTGCTATTCCCACACCAACACTGCTATTCCCACACCAACACTGCTATTCCCAAGGCAATGCTGCTATTCCCACACCAACACTGCTATTCCCACACCAACACTGCTATTCCCACACCAACACTGCTATTCCCACACCAACACTGCTATTCCCAAGGCAATGCTGCTATTCCCACACCAACACTGCTATTCCCACACCAACACTGCTATTCCCACACCAACACTGCTATTCCCAAGGCAATGCTGCTATTCCCACACCAACACTGCTATTCCCACACCAACACTGCTATTCCCACACCAACACTGCTATTCCCACACCAACACTGCTATTCCCAAGGCAATGCTGCTATTCCCAAGGCAATGCTGCTATTCCCACACCAACGCTGCTATTCCCACACCAACACTGCTATTCCCAAGGCAATGCTGCTATTCCCACACCAACACTGCTATTCCCAAGGCAATGCTGCTATTCCCACACCAACACTGCTATTCCCAAGGCAATGCTGCTATTCCCAAGGCAATGCTGCTATTCCCACACCAACACTGCTATTCCCACACCAACACTGCTATTCCCAAGGCAATGCTGCTATTCCCACACCAACACTGCTATTCCCACACCAACACTGCTATGCCCACACCAACACTGCTATTCCCAAGGCAATGCTGCTATTCCCACACCAACACTGCTATTCCCACACCAACACTGCTATTCCCACACCAACACTGCTATTCCCAAGGCAATGCTGCTATTCCCAAGGCAATGCTGCTATTCCCACACCAACACTGCTATTCCCAAGGCAATGCTGCTATTCCCACACCAACACTGCTATTCCCAAGGCAATGCTGCTATTCCCACACCAACACTGCTATTCCCACACCAACACTGCTATTCCCACACCAACACTGCTATTCCCAAGGCAATGCTGCTATTCCCAAGGCAATGCTGCTATTCCCACACCAACACTGCTATTCCCACACCAACACTGCTATTCCCAAGGCAATGCTGCTATTCCCACACCAACACTGCTATTCCCACACCAACACTGCTATTCCCAAGGCAATGCTGCTATTCCCAAGGCAATGCTGCTATTCCCAAGGCAATGCTGCTATTCCCACACCAACACTGCTATTCCCACACCAACACTGCTATTCCCAAGGCAATGCTGCTATTCCCACACCAACACTGCTATTCCCACACCAACACTGCTATTCCCAAGGCAATGCTGCTATTCCCACACCAACACTGCTATTCCCAAGGCAACGCTGCTATTCCCACACCAACACTGCTATTCCCACACCAACACTGCTATTCCCACACCAACACTGCTATTCCCAAGGCAATGCTGCTATTCCCACACCAACACTGCTATTCCCAAGGCAATGCTGCTATTCCCAAGGCAATGCTGCTATTCCCAAGGCAATGCTGCTATTCCCACACCAACGCTGCTATTCCCAAGGCAATGCTGCTATTCCCACACCAACACTGCTATTCCCAAGGCAATGCTGCTATTCCCACACCAACACTGCTATTCCCAAGGCAATGCTGCTATTCCCAAGGCAATGCTGCTATTCCCAAGGCAACGCTGCTATTCCCACACCAACACTGCTATTCCCAAGGCAATGCTGCTATTCCCACACCAACACTGCTATTCCCAAGGCAATGCTGCTATTCCCAAGGCAATGCTGCTATTCCCAAGGCAATGCTGCTATTCCCAAGGCAATGCTGCTATTCCCAAGGCAATGCTGCTATTCCCACACCAACACTGCTATTCCCACACCAACACTGCTATTCCCAAGGCAATGCTGCTATTCCCACACCAACACTGCTATTCCCACACCAACACTGCTATTCCCAAGGCAATGCTGCTATTCCCAAGGCAATGCTGCTATTCCCACACCAACACTGCTATTCCCAAGGCAATGCTGCTATTCCCAAGGCAACGCTGCTATTCCCAAGGCAATGCTGCTATTCCCAAGGCAATGCTGCTATTCCCACACCAACACTGCTATTCCCAAGGCAATGCTGCTATTCCCAAGGCAATGCTGCTATTCCCACACCAACACTGCTATTCCCAAGGCAATGCTGCTATTCCCACACCAACACTGCTATTCCCAAGGCAATGCTGCTATTCCCAAGGCAATGCTGCTATTCCCAAGGCAATGCTGCTATTCCCAAGGCAATGCTGCTATTCCCAAGGCAATGCTGCTATTCCCACACCAACACTGCTATTCCCAAGGCAATGCTGCTATTCCCAAGGCAATGCTGCTATTCCCACACCAACACTGCTATTCCCACACCAACACTGCTATTCCCAAGGCAATGCTGCTATTCCCACACCAACACTGCTATTCCCAAGGCAATGCTGCTATTCCCAAGGCAACGCTGCTATTCCCAAGGCAATGCTGCTATTCCCAAGGCAATGCTGCTATTCCCAAGGCAATGCTGCTATTCCCAAGGCAATGCTGCTATTCCCACACCAACGCTGCTATTCCCAAGGCAACACTGCTATTCCCACACCAACACTGCTATTCCCAAGGCAATGCTGCTATTCCCAAGGCAACGCTGCTATTCCCACACCAACACTGCTATTCCCAAGGCAATGCTGCTATTCCCAAGGCAATGCTGCTATTCCCAAGGCAATGCTGCTATTCCCAAGGCAATGCTGCTATTCCCACACCAACACTGCTATTCCCAAGGCAATGCTGCTATTCCCACACCAACACTGCTATTCCCACACCAACACTGCTATTCCCAAGGCAATGCTGCTATTCCCAAGGCAATGCTGCTATTCCCACACCAACACTGCTATTCCCACACCAACACTGCTATTCCCACACCAACACTGCTATTCCCACACCAACACTGCTATTCCCAAGGCAATGCTGCTATTCCCACACCAACACTGCTATTCCCAAGGCAATGCTGCTATTCCCACACCAACACTGCTATTCCCAAGGCAATGCTGCTATTCCCACACCAACACTGCTATTCCCAAGGCAACGCTGCTATTCCCACACCAACACTGCTATTCCCAAGGCAATGCTGCTATTCCCAAGGCAATGCTGCTATTCCCAAGGCAATGCTGCTATTCCCAAGGCAACGCTGCTATTCCCACACCAACACTGCTATTCCCACACCAACACTGCTATTCCCAAGGCAATGCTGCTATTCCCAAGGCAATGCTGCTATTCCCAAGGCAATGCTGCTATTCCCAAGGCAACGCTGCTATTCCCAAGGCAATGCTGCTATTCCCAAGGCAATGCTGCTATTCCCACACCAACACTGCTATTCCCACACCAACACTGCTATTCCCAAGGCAATGCTGCTATTCCCACACCAACACTGCTATTCCCACACCAACACTGCTATTCCCACACCAACACTGCTATTCCCAAGGCAATGCTGCTATTCCCACACCAACACTGCTATTCCCACACCAACACTGCTATTCCCAAGGCAATGCTGCTATTCCCACACCAACACTGCTATTCCCAAGGCAACGCTGCTATTCCCAAGGCAATGCTGCTATTCCCACACCAACACTGCTATTCCCACACCAACACTGCTATTCCCAAGGCAATGCTGCTATTCCCAAGGCAATGCTGCTATTCCCACACCAACACTGCTATTCCCACACCAACACTGCTATTCCCAAGGCAATGCTGCTATTCCCAAGGCAATGCTGCTATTCCCAAGGCAATGCTGCTATTCCCACACCAACACTGCTATTCCCACACCAACACTGCTATTCCCAAGGCAATGCTGCTATTCCCAAGGCAATGCTGCTATTCCCACACCAACACTGCTATTCCCACACCAACACTGCTATTCCCAAGGCAATGCTGCTATTCCCAAGGCAATGCTGCTATTCCCAAGGCAATGCTGCTATTCCCAAGGCAATGCTGCTATTCCCAAGGCAATGCTGCTATTCCCACACCAACACTGCTATTCCCAAGGCAATGCTGCTATTCCCACACCAACACTGCTATTCCCAAGGCAATGCTGCTATTCCCACACCAACACTGCTATTCCCAAGGCAATGCTGCTATTCCCACACCAACACTGCTATTCCCAAGGCAATGCTGCTATTCCCAAGGCAATGCTGCTATTCCCAAGGCAATGCTGCTATTCCCACACCAACACTGCTATTCCCAAGGCAATGCTGCTATTCCCAAGGCAATGCTGCTATTCCCAAGGCAATGCTGCTATTCCCACACCAACACTGCTATTCCCAAGGCAATGCTGCTATTCCCAAGGCAATGCTGCTATTCCCAAGGCAACGCTGCTATTCCCACACCAACACTGCTATTCCCACACCAACACTGCTATTCCCACACCAACACTGCTATTCCCACACCAACACTGCTATTCCCACACCAACACTGCTATTCCCACACCAACACTGCTATTCCCAAGGCAATGCTGCTATTCCCACACCAACACTGCTATTCCCACACCAACACTGCTATTCCCAAGGCAATGCTGCTATTCCCAAAGCAATGCTGCTATTCCCAAGGCAATGCTGCTATTCCCAAGGCAATGCTGCTATTCCCACACCAACACTGCTATTCCCAAGGCAATGCTGCTATTCCCAAGGCAATGCTGCTATTCCCACACCAACACTGCTATTCCCACACCAACACTGCTATTCCCAAGGCAATGCTGCTATTCCCAAGGCAATGCTGCTATTCCCACACCAACACTGCTATTCCCAAGGCAATGCTGCTATTCCCAAGGCAATGCTGCTATTCCCACACCAACACTGCTATTCCCAAGGCAATGCTGCTATTCCCAAGGCAATGCTGCTATTCCCAAGGCAATGCTGCTATTCCCAAGGCAATGCTGCTATTCCCAAGGCAATGCTGCTATTCCCACACCAACACTGCTATTCCCAAGGCAATGCTGCTATTCCCACACCAACACTGCTATTCCCAAGGCAATGCTGCTATTCCCACACCAACACTGCTATTCCCAAGGCAATGCTGCTATTCCCAAGGCAATGCTGCTATTCCCACACCAACACTGCTATTCCCACACCAACACTGCTATTCCCAAGGCAATGCTGCTATTCCCAAAGCAATGCTGCTATTCCCAAGGCAATGCTGCTATTCCCAAGGCAATGCTGCTATTCCCACACCAACACTGCTATTCCCACACCAACACTGCTATTCCCAAGGCAATGCTGCTATTCCCAAGGCAATGCTGCTATTCCCAAGGCAATGCTGCTATTCCCAAGGCAATGCTGCTATTCCCAAGGCAATGCTGCTATTCCCAAGGCAACGCTGCTATTCCCAAGGCAATGCTGCTATTCCCAAGGCAATGCTGCTATTCCCAAGGCAATGCTGCTATTCACAAGGCAACGCTGCTATTCCCAAGGCAATGCTGCTATTCCCAAGGCAATGCTGCTATTCCCACACCAACACTGCTATTCCCACACCAACACTGCTATTCCCAAGGCAATGCTGCTATTCCCAAGGCAATGCTGCTATTCCCACACCAACACTGCTATTCCCAAGGCAATGCTGCTATTCCCACACCAACACTGCTATTCCCAAGGCAATGCTGCTATTCCCAAGGCAATGCCGCTATTCCCAAGGCAACGCTGCTATTCCCAAGGCAACGCTGCTATTCCCACACCAACACTGCTATTCCCACACCAACACTGCTATTCCCACACCAACACTGCTATTCCCAAGGCAATGCTGCTATTCCCAAGGCAATGCTGCTATTCCCAAGGCAATGCTGCTATTCCCACACCAACACTGCTATTCCCACACCAACACTGCTATTCCCACACCAACACTGCTATTCCCAAGGCAATGCTGCTATTCCCAAGGCAATGCTGCTATTCCCAAGGCAACGCTGCTATTCCCAAGGCAACGCTGCTATTCCCACACCAACACTGCTATTCCCAAGGCAACGCTGCTATTCCCACACCAACACTGCTATTCCCAAGGCAATGCTGCTATTCCCACGCCAAAACTGCTATCCCCACGGCAACATCACGTGCTCCCCAACAATATATTTCTTACATGTGGCTTTCATTCCTTGAAATTGCTTTGATGGACAACTATCCTAACTTTTACAAGTCGGCAATAAACTCGATTTATACACTATGTCCCCTAAAATCTGCTATTTATATCATAAAAGCATACTTTAAAGTTGACACTTGGATCACGTAAACGCGATGAGTTATACCAGCAGGAAAATCACTATCCTGGAGGATATAAAACAGGACAGAAGGCGGGAACCTTGATTTTACTCTAGATTTTCCAGTGACTAAGAATTAAGAAAGAAAGGCATTGATTTTCCTGGCTTCATGTTTTGCAATCCCAACACCTAATTAATCCAGGATCGGAATGCACATCCCACTGTTTTGGCAAGGTGGTGGTGGGTCTTCTCCTGACATTGGCTCTTCTTTTCACCAAGCTCCAGTAATCCTATCATTCAGCAATTTTCCGATTTTCATCCAGCAATGAAGAAGAAATGCGACAAGGGCATAGTATCCCTATAATCTCGCTGCAGTTTTCCTTCTTAATGGTGGACTTTCAAGTTTCAAATACAAGATCGTTCTTTTTCCTGAACATATGAGCACATTATTAGAAAATATCGAACATGGAACCGATAATAAATCAATGAGTAATATTTATCATTTAACAGTTTTTTCCAGCTGAAATTAATTCTTCGTGCATTGCCAGCACATTATCCCCCAGTCAGAAAGGAGCAGATTAAATCAATGACGAATGTCAAATTTTGGCTGGAACCCAAATCAATCCTTAAACACAGCAAGGTCCCTCTAAACTGCAGCAAAAAGCGGTGTTGCAAATTTCAACATAATCCAGAGGTCATCTGTGATTTAAAAAAATATCCACTTGTGATATGATTCCTATAATATGGTTTCATAAATACATATGCAGATTTTAGAATGGTATCAAATAGATTTATTTCTCTATTAAATTGAGTTTGTGACTGTTTTTTTTCCCAGATGTGCAACAAAGCTTTGTAGAATATTTAGACTCAGAGCTTTGAAAATCTCTCAATACTTTGGGCTTTCTTGAAAGGGCGGGGTTGTGGGCGCCTGAAACTCGCTGCCAGAGGACATGGCAGAAGCAGGTATGAGACTATGTTTAAGGGCATCTTGACAAATACATGAATAGGATGGAAATCGAGGTCCCCAGAAGTGTAAAAGGTTTTAGGTTAGATGGGCAACACAGGTTTGGAGGGCCGAAGGGTCTGTTCCTGTGCTGTACTTTTCTTTGTTCTTTTGGCGTCCACACTGAAGACAGGAAAAAGTAGAAACTGTACAAATCTCAAAAAATCAAAAACTGTCAGGCCTAGTTTTAATATGTTTCAAGTACTTTTGTACAAAGTATAACACTGAAAATGAAGTAAATTCTGTGAACGTATTACTAAACTGTGAATGTTGGAATTAAACATGATTACTAAAGAAAGCCAAAAATATTTATTAAAAGTCAACTCTTGTAGTGTTGACCTCTCTTTTACCAGTCTCTGTTGTCTTCATGTATTCAAGTTTTTTTCTCGTTCCTTAACCAATGGTTAACAGCTGCAGGTAGAGGTTGTTGGGTAAACATGGCCATCAGTGGCTTCCTTCCCATCCACCCTCAACCATTTATGGTTCACCTTCCCCTTGATCCTCTACCCTTTACCTTTCACCGCCTCCTTCCCAGTCCTTCCACACCCTACATACCACTATTTATTCCTTTTTAATTGACAACTCTTGTACTCTGTCCTCTCTTTCTTCACTTATTCACATCACTCTCAAACCTTGACCTATATTCCCATTTGTTCCCAAGGATACTCTCAATCAGTTTACGTCTCGTCTTACCCGTTTCTCCTTATTTACTTACAGGATTCTTTTGCAGTTTATTAAAAAAAACAATTTATACTTGCGCTCGCTCTGCATTTGTTTATTTTTACTTCTTAATCATTAGTCTTTGAAATTAGAATGTTTGTCTCATAGATGGAGCCCATTTGCATTGACCTTTTCTAACAGTCAACAAAACAACAATGGTAAAACAATTAGTTGTCTTCAAAATACTACAGGTATTGTATTGTCTGCAAATTCAATTAACATGAAAACTATCAGTATCTACCCCACCCCCCCCCCCACTCAGTTTAATAATCATTAACATAGAATAAAAGTCATTTTACAAAACCAATATCAGATGAAAACTAATGCAAAACCAAATTAAGGTTTTAACCAGAAAAGTGGTCTGAGAAGAGAGCTATGGAAATTATTATTATTACCTACAGAAGGAGGCCATTTGGCCCATCGGGTGTGCACCGGCCCTTGCAAAAAGCACCCTACTAAAGCCCACACCTCCACCCTATCCCCGTAACCCCGCCTAAACTTTTTGGACACCCCGGCAATATAGCATGGCCAATCCACCTAACCTGCACATCTTTGGCCTGTGGGAGGAAACCGGAGCACCTGTAGGAAACCCATGCAGACACGGGGAGAACGTGGAGACTCTGCACAGACAATGGACCCAAGCCCGGAATCGAACCTGGGACTCTGGAGCTGTGAAGCAACAGTGCTAACCAATGTGCTACTGTTCCACCATACAGAAGGAGAGGGAGCCACACATGTATAGAGAAGGCAGACCAGGGCTGGGGCGCAGAAAACTGAACGTGGAACCATCTTATAGTGGAGTTAAAGGAGTCGGGAGGTACAGCAACCATAGTTGGTGAAACACAAGAGTTCCTTGAACTGTGTAGGGTTGGAGACACTTAAAAGGTAGAGAAGGGTGAGGGAATTTAAAACACATGAATGCGAAATTTAAATTGGAGTCAATGTAGCTCAGCAAGCATTGGGATGAGGCGTCAGATAGGATAGGGTAGCAGAGTTTGGGATGAGCTAAATTGCATGGAGGATGGGAGGTCAGATTGCGCACAGAGTAGGTCCCCAAAGACAGCACTTAAATAAATATCTAGACAAGCTATTTTCAGTGCTTGCGGTTGGGGGATATGTTTAGCGAATTCCCTGCCTTCTTTATATGGTGCCCTGAGGTGTTTGGCATATATCTATGCAAAACAAGTTGTTAAATTCAGCAACCCATCTGAAAGCGGATACCTGACAATTCAGGAATTCATTAAAGAGTCAGCCCAGATATATATTTGGGGCTTGAAGCCACAATTTTCTGACGGAGTGGTAAATGTCTCCACTGAGCCAAGGCAGTATCATTTATTAGAAAATGCTTCAATGTTAAATAGTTGCAACAACGGCAATAGAAACATGGTTTAGTCCACTAGCTGGGGGAAAAAATTCATTATATGGATAGAGAACTTCCACTTAGGATGGTAATGATTAGCAATGATAACTTGCTTCAATGGTGTATAAAAATAGATGAGATGGCACCTATGATCAGTAATAATCACAATGCTATTTAGCTTGTCATGATCTGCAATTTAACATGCTCGAGAATTAACATCAGGGTGCACAATTTTAGAAAAGCCAACTTCAAGGCATCAAGGCAAAAAACTGAAACAGATCAATTTGGGCAATCATTTGCTTCCTCAGTTAAAGATAAAAGGAAAACCTTCAAAGGTGTATTGATGAGCAAGTAGGATAAATAATTAGCAAAATTACTAAACACAGATTTTATTTAAAAAAACTAAACCTAAATGGATTACCAACACAATCTGAAGTGAAATTAAAAGGATAAAAGGGAAAAGAACCCACAGGGAAAATGCAGGAAGCTTTCAAAGCATGTTAAATGGGTTGGGAGAGGGACAGAAAAAAAGCTAGAAACGAGCAGAGCTGCGCATGTTCAACACGGAGAGAATATCATCCTGTGCTTATAATATTGATGGTTAAGGAGATGACATGAACTGTAAATATGCCAAAGGTTAAAATTAAGGATGAATGGAAAAGAGTTAATATACGTCTCGAATTATTCATTAGATAAATCTATTGTGACAGGCCTTTCATTAACAGTAATATTGCAAGCAGATTTTCCAACTTTTATATCAACAGGATGGAGGCGTCCATAGGCTCAAAACAAATCCAGGTGATATTTATCTGCAAGTACGAAGAGAAAGCCAGGATGAGACGTGCAAAAATATTGACCATTGCAGAGTCAGTGAATACCGAATAGATGCTGTTACATTGGAAATAAGCTGGTGCAGTATCCATATTCAAAAAAGACAATAAAGCTAATCCGGGTAATTATAAATCCATTATGATTACTATAATGAAATATGAAAACTGTTAACTTTGGTGGGGACAGGGGTGTATAAGGGCAGTACGGGATTTTGGGCAACTGAGCTTGAGGAATCAGCTGGGACAGACAGGTCTGTAAATCAGAACAGTGGCAGGTGTTATTTAACACTGATAAATGTAAGTTACTGCATATTGTCATATATAATGGATGGTGTAAAACTGGCTAAATGCAACATTGAAGAGGATATGAAGTAAGAGTACGCTTGACACTCAATTTGTCAAGCTTCTGTGAAACAATAATGTAGAACGCTGCACTATATTGCTATATCAGTAGAGCATAAATCTGAAGGTGCCATATTAAAATTATCCTGGTGAGATCCAATCTTGCATATTGTATATCATTTTGATAAGCAAAAGTAAAGTATAAAAGTATCTATTTGATTGCATTGTTGCTGATCCAGATGTGGAGTGACCAAGCAAAAGTCAATGCCAATGTGTGCAAATAAACATCTCCAATGACAATTATCAATATGACTACAGAAAATGTTGTTACTGGGGACTAAGTTGGCCAAGCTAAAAAAAAACTATAAAACCTTTGAAATGGTCAACAAATTGCCTTTATATACCACCTTTTAAAATAGAAACACATTATATGGCGCAATAGAGATAGGCAAGGAAAACTGATACGGAGTCAAGATAGTGGTGATTACAAAGTTCAGTCAAAGATTTGGGCTTCAAGGTTTTTTTTTAAATTTAGAGTACCCAATTCATTTTTTCCAATTAAGGGGCAATTTAGCATGGCCAATCCACCTACCCTGCACATCTTTGGGTTGCGGGGGCGAAACCCATGCAAACACAGGGAGAATAATCAAGAGTTATTATAAGTAAAGTCGCCATAGTTCCAGATGACTTTGGACTGCTTTCCCTTTTGTGGGGGAGTGCTGACTGGTGGTTATTTAACCTGAGGGCCACCACACTTCAGGCGAGGGGCAAGGTTGAGAAGCCGGGGCCTTCATGAAGAACCTCAGACGGTATGGGAATTGAACCTGCACTGTAGGCCTTGCTCTGCATCAGAAACCAGCTTTCCAGCCAACTGAGCTAAACCTGCTAAAAGTAGCACAAAGCGAAAAAAGCTGATTAACTCAGGAAGAGAAATTCAAAGACATGAGACCCAAGTAGTTGAAT
Source organism: Scyliorhinus canicula (assembly GCF_902713615.1). Taxonomy (NCBI): domain Eukaryota; kingdom Metazoa; phylum Chordata; class Chondrichthyes; order Carcharhiniformes; family Scyliorhinidae; genus Scyliorhinus; species Scyliorhinus canicula. The sequence goes on from NC_052156.1 coordinate 31,818,665, forward strand.
GGCAATCGTGGGGCAAAGAAAGGGTATACACAAGGTATTAGTGTAAGAACAGAAGCCAGAAGAAAAATGTGGATTTAAAAATGGGTGTAGTGATAGGTAGGGAGGCGCCAGGGTGGGGTTTAAAGAGGAGTGCCAGCAGAGATGAGGGATCTGGTAGGCACCTTCTTCCTGAGAAGTCGATCAAATTCACAATCAGGGAAGAGACTTGCATTTGGTGTCAAATCATGTCAAAGCTAATTTGTCACTCAGTATCAAAGATAATTGGGGGGCTTGGGCAAAGAGAAAATATTCATAGGAACGCAGAAAATTATTTGGAGAAGGGGTCATGGAACATTGCGGAGAAAGAACTTGTGCTGTTTGCCCAAAACATCACCCCCTCCGTGTGTTTTTCAGAGGCTACTTCAGTGCAGTGATGGCAGCCTGTCCAGCAACAGCAGCAGGAAACCAATTAAGGCTCATCATCAACCAACTTGTAATTTTCCAGTATTATATTTTACCTGGATCGCCACAATGGCTGCAGTATGTCAGCGTGCAGTACAGAACACCAGAGAGAGCATCATGTCAAAAAATCAAGTTTACCACCATAAGATGCAAATCAGCAAACCCAAGGTCCTCTGTAAGCAGAGGTTTGCAATTTTCTCCCAATGTCCTGGAAATGTCAGTAAACCATAGTGTTGGTGAGATTTCACTCCTCCATTTTGTCTAGCTTTCTTGCACATCCAACAGCATTCTCAGTGCGTACACAACAAAAGCTGCTGGTTGGCTCCCTTTCGTACTTGCCCTCAAACCGCTAAAGCCTTCCTTCCATTCCTTATTGGGCGATGGTCTCAGTGATAGTCTTGTCATTAGGTGTCTCAGGTAAAATTACCCTGGGAGACGTGCTGCTGCTACGAATGTGGTTAGGACCCAAAAACTATCCCCGGTGTTAAATAGTTTAGACGGTTGGAAGATCTAGGCCACCGGTTCCAAGGGAGCCGAAGACTTTATTGATAATGCTGAACCTGGTCAAAGTGATGTGGAGCAAAGCCAAGGTTTTGCAGACTTGTCTAGCCTGGGATATGTCTGCTTCAAAAGTGAGCTGACTTCGCTTAGAGGGAGGTAGATTTGACAATATTCTTTCACAGATATGCAGGAGCCCTTCTCAGAAATAAAGACTTGGGCAAATTTATAATAAATGGGAATCACTAAATAAATAAACATTTGAAAACAATGAGTTATGGAAAACACAAGAGAAAGTCAAGAATGAAGGATTTGGGCAGCATGGTAGCCCAAGTGATTAGCACTGTGGCTTCACAGCGCCAGGGTCCCAGGTTCGATTCCCTGCTAGGTCACTGTCTGTGCGGAGTCTGCACGTTCTCCCCCTGTCTGTGTGGGTTTCCTCCCACAGTCCAAAGACCTGCAGGATAGGTGGATTGGCCATGATAAATTGCCCTTAGTTACCAAAAAAGGTTAGAACGGGTTATTGGGTTACGGGGATAGGGAGGAAGTGAGGGCTTAAGTGGGTCAGTGCAGACTTGATGGGCTGAATGGCCTCCTTCTGCACTGTATGTTCTATGAAGGAAGAACAATCCATTCAACAGGGGCCTATTTCTCATCCTCCCACCACAACTAGTACCTTATCATAGAACGATTTCTGTATTAGTCAGCAGTCCAGAGACAGGGATCTCATTAAAATATACACTGGATCCATGTTTGAATGTTTGTTGGCAGTCACAAGGAAGCCATTGGAGGTTCACAGCTTCGAGGGCAGTTACTGGCGCAAGTGAAGGATCTTCACTACTGTCGGATGGGATGGTTTCCTGCGACTGGGCTGAATTGCTGAGTGATGGTTTCTGTCTGAAACAGAATCCTATGCCAAAGGTAACTTTTCTGCCTTGAACTGTTGTACCCAAGTTCAAATGATGCAGCCACCGTTGCCAGTGATTTTTTAAATTGTTTTTGTAGTTTAAAAGTAATGACATAATAAAGAGATAAGGTGGAGGCTGTTGTTCTTGCAATCATTAGCAACATGCCATTTCTTTATTTTTATCTATACTCCACACCACATTAACATTACAGCTATTTTATAAATTTTCTAATTTCAGTTGCTTCAGTGTCTACTCAGGTTTTCACTCAACTTGAAATATATAATTCCTATATATGCATTTGCTATTAGTTGGCCCAGTTACATTACTGTTCCAAACCTTTCTGCAAATTTTAATTTCTCCTTCGGTTTCTACGGCTTTCTCTATCTTTGTGCCGGAAATTGATCAAGCTTGCAATGGGTTCGATATTTTAAGATATTCATGTCCACAAGAAACCCCTTGGACCCCCTCCCCCCAATTTGCTGTTAGACATTTACTTTTATTCATTCATGAGATACAAGAGTCGCTGGCAAGGCCAGCATCAATTGCCCTCGAGGCGGTAATAACCAACTTATTGTACCATTGCAATCTATGTGGAGTAGGTACACTGCTGTTAAGCTGGAAGTTCCATGAATTTGATGCAGTGACAGTGAAGGAATCATAGAATTTACAGTGCAGAAGGAGGCCATTCAGCCCATCGAGTCTGCACCGGCTCTTCGAAAGAGCATCCTACCCAATGTCCACACCTCCACCCTATCCCCATAACCCAGTAACCCCACCCAACACTAAGGGCAATTTTGGCCACTATGGGCAATTTAGCCTGGCCAATCCACCTAACCCGCACATCTTTGGACTGTGGGAGGAAACCGGAGCACCCGGAGGAAACCCACGCACACGCGGGGAGGATGTGCACAGTGACACAAGCCAGAATCGAACCTGGGACCCTGGAGCTGTGAAGCGATTGTGCTATCCACAATGCTACCGTGCTGCCCAATGGTTATACACTTCTAAGTCAGGATTGAGAGAGACTTGGCGGGCACATTGTCAGCAGTGGAATTCAGAGGTGCCTGCAAGCAGTGGAATTCAGAGGTGCCTGCAGGCAGGGAATTCCGATGTACCTGCTGACCTTGTTCTTCTAAGAGGTGGAGGTCACAGGCACAGGTTTGGCAAGATCTAAGTTGCTGCAGCGTTTCTTGTAGATGGTGCACACTGCAGCCATGGTGGGCCTGTGGTGAAGGAAGTAAATATTTAAGGCAGTGGTGTGCCAATCAAGTTGGTAATTTTGTCTATTAATTCTGGCAAGTGGGGAGCATCCCTTCACTCCTGACTTGCGCCTTTTTAGATGGTGGACAGGTTTTGGAGAGCCAGGAGGCGAAATACTGTACTTGCTGCAAAATTCCCAACCTCTGGCCTGCTCTTGTGTTTTTGGTTAATGATGAACCTGAAGAGTATGAGGGATTCAATGGTATTGCCATTGAATGTCATGGGGAGATAGTTATTCCTTGGCACTTGTATGCCATGTTGCAATATTTGGCACTTGGTATTTCAAGCCTGAAGGTTGTCCAGATCTTTCTGCATGTATCCACGGACAGCTTCATTATCTGAGAAGTTGGGAACGGACAATTTGTATTTATTCTTGCAAGTGCTGCTTCTCGGTACTTTTGATGACACCTTTCAATATTTTGTTGATGATTGAATGCAAGTTGATTTGCCCTTTTGATTGACACAATACTTCACATTTGCAAATGCTCAAATTCCAACTTTGAAATAATTTTCTCATCCTGTTCCACAGCTTTTAGCTTTTCACATCTTTCTTTTGGGATCTTAAAGCCTTCGAGATTTTCAAACCTGCATCATTTACATTAAACAACACAGGAGACAATTTGACCCATTGAGCTGCTCCAATGCCTTAAAAGAGCTATCCAATTTCACCCCATTCTCCTGCCCTGAAAATATTTCTCTAAAGTATTAATCCATTTCCCTTTTTAAAAAAACAATTGAATCTGCTTCCATCACCATTTCACCCGATTATAACTTACTGAATTAAAACCGATCTTGCTTCTGGGTCTTTGCCAATTACCTGAAATCTCTCTTGGTTACCGACCCTTATGTCACTGGAAATTGACTTTCCTTATGGACTCTTATCAAACCATTCTGAACAGTTCAAATATTCCCCTTAACCCTTTATGTCACACCCCTGGAACCAAACTAATAAATCTGCCCTGCATCCTCTCCAAGGCCTAGACTTTTTCCCTAAAGCAGAATTT